>NC_066617.1:376194584-376421386 GCF_025201925.1 Gopherus flavomarginatus
TCTGTATTACTTGAAATCACTAAAATCTTCAGAGGTCGTCCCAGTACGTCAGGTGACAGTCCCAAGGGGGCCTCTCTGACTGAACTCGTCACAAACACGTCTCCTTTTCCTGCAGCATTAACAAGTTCCCTTTCTCCCTCTTCGAATCGGCCCAAAATTTCTAGAATTTCTTTTCTCTTAATACACTTACTAACCTCCTTTTTGTGATCCTTAGGCCTGAGAAGCGTATATTTTTCAGACGTCTTCAACTTTCCTTTTCAGTTTTCATATTTCTGATTTGTATTACTTGTCATATGTTTCTCCTTTTCCCTCTTTCTTATATATACTTTTTCCTATCTAATGGCTGTCTTCAGCTGGCCACACAGTTGGGTTTTTTAGCAAAAATGATCCACTTTCTTGTCTCTGGAATTATTAAACAAACTCTTCTTAAATAACTACTACTTTTTCCTCCCAATCATTTTGCTGATAATTTGCCTCAACTTTGGGGAATTAGCCATTTTGAAGCACTAGAGATCCTATACATATTACCGGTTGGGAACTGCTCTCCAGTTCTTCATGTAAATGTAATCAGTTCATTTGTTTATTTTGTTCTCTTTATTATGAGCCCCATTCTTTGTCTTCTCTAAACTAAACAGTCACACGCTTTTCAGTCTGTCTGCATCTGGCACCATCCCCATTCTCATAACCTGTTTCAGAAACCCCCTCTCTGAGTGCTATATCCATTATAGAGAATGGGTGGCCAAACTCAGTGCATATCCAGAGCAGGTTATTCTCCATCCCATTTCTTATTCAACCAAACATTGTCTTTGCTTGGCCATGCTGTGAATGAGCAGGTGTTTCCATGAGCTGTTATCAATTATGCCCAGCTCTTTCCCTTAAGGTGTGTTCTACTTGGGATGTTTCCCCCGGCACATGTCCTGGCAAAGCTTTCTTTTTTTTTTCCAACTGTCAGATTTTGAGCAACTGGGTGAATGGGGAACTCCTACAGTATGGACTCTCTAGTCTGGGTTTCATTGTATCAAAAAATAATAAGGGATAACCAGTATCTACACTTGTGTTTCCTGCTGGTGCCTTTCAAAGTTTTCCACATCATGATATGTAGGATTATTAATGCACGAAGTACCATAAATATGGAATTGGCATTAGTAGTGTCAGTTATTCACTGACATGACAGTTATTGAGATAAAACAAATATCAATAATTAAAATTTCAATTTTCAGTTTACCCCGGGTTAAGCAATCGGCTTCACCCATGGGAACAGCTTCTAGTAGCGCATTCAATGTCTCATATCAACATTGTCTCTCCATTCAGGCATTAATAATGCGACCATCATCCCAGAATCTGTGCACATGCAGGAAGTCAGGGCAACATATGGTGCATTCATGAGACAACTTTCTGCCTCAGGATTAGACAATTCTCCCATATTCCATGTCAGTGTCCAACACAACTAAGTACACCAACCCCTCCACCTTCATCCTGCTGGGAATTCCTGACCTAGAGGTCGCCCATGTCTGGATCTCCATCCCCTTCGGCACCATGTATATCATAGCCGTCCTGGGGAACCTCACCATCCTTTTCATTGTGAAGAGGGAGCCGAGCCTCCATGGGCACGTATGCTATTTCCTCTGCATGCTGGCCGTCACCGACCTGGTCCTGTCCAAATCCATCCTCCCAAAAATGCTGGCAATCTTCTGGTTCAATTCCAGGGAGACCAATTTCAGTGTCTGCCTCACCCAGATGTACTTCATTCCTCCTTCTCAGTGATGGAGTCTGGGATCTTTGTGGCTGTCTTGAACAGATAGTTAAGGGTTAATGCCTCTTTTTCCTGTAAAGGGTTAAGAAGTTCACCTAGCTTAGCTGACACCTGACCAGAGTAACCAATGGGGGAACAAGATGTTTCAAAAGGAAGGAGGGAAGAAGTTTTCCTTTGTTTAGAGTTTCAGGTTCAGCTGGAGTGAAAAAGATCAAGGAACCAGCCTCTTATCAGAGTAGTAAGCTTTAGAAAGGGATAAATAGCTTTATGTTTCTTTTCTTTGTAACTTGTCTTGGTACCATTAAGGGAATTATCAAAATTGGGTATTTGGGTATTTTTTGCGTAACTAAGTTTTTGCCCAGGGGAACATCCTCTGTGTTTGGAATCTGTTGTCTGTGAGAGTAGCTGACATGCTAATCTCTTCCAGAGGGTTTTCTTTTACCTTTCTTTTCTTTAATTAAAAGCTTTTTTCTTAATACCTGATTGATTTTTTCCTTGTTTTTAGTTCCAAGGGGTTTGGATCTGGATCCACCAGGAGTTGGTGGAGAAAGGAGGGGGAATGGTTAATTACTCCTTGTTTTAAGATCCAAGGGGTTTGGATCTGTGTTCACCAGGAAATTGGTGAAGTCTCTCAAGGCTACCCAGGGAGGAAAAGTAGTATTGTGAGTGGTGGCAGCGATACCAGATCTAAGCTGGTAATTAAGCTTAGAAGTGTCCATGCAGGTCCCCACATCTGTACCCTTCAGAGTGGGGAAGGAACCTTGACAGTGGCAATGACTTCTGATCACTGCGTGGCCCTCTGTGATCCCACGTGTCTTACAAAGTGGGCATTCACCCAAGAAAGCTTTTGCTCCGATACTTCTGTTAATCTATAAGGTGCCACAGGACTCTTTGTCACTTTTTACAGATCCAGACTAACACGGCTACCCCTCTGATACTCGTGATCCCCTGAGACATTCCTCCACCCTGACAAACCATGTCATAGCCAAGATCAGCACATCTGTGGTGCTGCACAGAGGAATACCCATAATCTCCAAACCCTTCCTGGCAAGGTGGTGGCCATATTGCAGAACCAACATCATTGCTCACTCGCAATGTGAGCACATGGCTGTGGTGAAAGTGGCCCGCGACAACATCTGCACCAGTAGTTACTATGGCCTCTCTGTGCTATTCTTCGTGGCTAGTCTGGATTTGTTTTTTATAGCTGTGTCCTAAATTCAGATCCTCAGGGCCATCTTCAGCCTCCCCACAAAGGACACCGGACTCAAGGCTTTTGGGACATGCAGCTCCCACCTTGTGTCATTTCAGCCTCTTACATCACATCTCTCTTCTCCTTCATCACGCACCAGTTTGGCGAGAATGTGGCCCTTCTTTTCCATGTTCTCATGGCCAACGTGTATCTCCTGGTGCCCCCCATGCTGAACCCACCATCTACGGGGTGAGGACCAAACAGATCCAGGACAGGCTGCTCCAGGTCTTTATTCATAAAGGGGCCTAACGTTTTCTCCTGGTGCTCTGGCTCTCAGACCGAGCTCTGTGCAAAGCTCGCCGGTGACTTGGTGTTGAGCCCCCTTTCCTGAATCACATATTGGATAGTCTGAGAGACACTGAACCTTTTCCTGACCTTACTTTTCAGTATGAGCGTGGGAAACTGGGGAATCCAGTCTGTGTAAGAGTGTTTCCAGGGGCTAGGCACTTGAAAAACTCTAAAAGTGGCAAAAGATTCCTGTGGCACCTTATAGACCAAAGGTCGGCAACCTTTCAGGAGTGGAGTGCCGAGTCTTCATTTATTCAGCAAAGAATCCTGTGGCACCTTATAGACTAACAGACGTTTTGAGCATGAGCTTTCATGGGTGAATACCCACTTCATCAGATGCATGTGGTGGAAATGTCCAGGGGCAGGTATATATATGCTAGCAAGCAAGCTAGAGATAACGAGGTCAGTTCAATCAGGGAGGATGAGGCCCTGAAACATATTCTCACCAGTAACTGCACACCGCACCATAATAACTCTAGCTCAGAACCATCCATGCAACAAACCTCAATGCCAAACTCTGCCCACATATCTACACCAGCGACACCATCACAGGACCTAACCAGATCAGCCACACCATCATTGGTTCATTCACCTGCACATCCACCAATGTAATATACGCCGTCATATGCCAGCAATGCCCCTCTGCTATGTACATTGGCCAAACTGGACAGTCTCTACGGAAAAGGATAAATGGACACAAATCAGACATTAGGAATGGCAATATACAAAAACCTGTAGGAGAGCACTTCAACCTCCCTGTCCACACTATAGAAGACCTTAAGGTGGCCATCCTGCAGCAAAAAAACTTCAGGACCAGACTTCAAAGAGAAACTGCTGAGCTTCAGTTCATCTGCAAATTTGACACCATCAGCTCAGGATTGAACAAAGACTGTGAATGGCTTGCCAACTACAGAACCAGTTTCTCCTCTCTTGGTTTTCACACCTCAACTGCTAGAACAGGGCCTCATCCTCCCTGATTGAACTGACTTCGTTATCTCTAGCTTGCTTGCTAGCATATATATATACGTGCCCCGGGAAATTTCCACTACATGCATCTAACGAAGTGGGTATTCACCATGAAAGCTCATGCTCCAAAACGTCTGTTAGTCTATAAGGTGTCACAGGATTCTTTGCTGCTTTTACAGATCCAGACTAACACGGCTACCCCTCTGATACTTCATTTATTCACTCTCATTTAAGGTTTCACATGCCAGTAATACAATTTAACGTTTTTAGTAGGTCTCGCTCTATAAGTCTATAATATATAATTAAACTATTGTTATATGTAAAGTAAATAAAGTTTCTAAAATGTTTAAGAAGCGTCATTTAAAATTAAATTAAAACACAGAGTCCTTGGACTGGTGACCAGGACCCAGGCATTGTGAGTACCACTTATAATCAGCTCACGCGCCGCCTTTGGCACTCTTGCCATAGGTTGCCTACCCCTGTTATAGACTAACAAACGTATTAGAGTATGAGCTTTTGTGGGTGAATACCCACTTAATCAGATGCAACAAGGATGCAACAGGTGGTATTCACCCACGAAAGCTCATGCTCCAATACGTCTGTTAGTCTATAAGGTGCCACAGGACTCTTTGCTGCTTTTACAGATCCAGACTAACACGGCTGCCCCTCTGATATTTGAAAAACTCTAGCTTTTTTTGTCTGACAACTTAGCAATTAGGTGAAGGGGCACTATATCTAATTTATATATAAAAGAAAGAAATATTAGACCCACTCAGTTCCAATACTAAAATGTTCTGATATCTTGTGGCAAGTCACTTAAAGGTTCCTGGGTAGGTTAACATTTAAATGTATATTCCAACGTGTTACTAAGTCTGTGGAGATAGAGAGAGAGGGTGTCAGGACCTAGGGTTTTTCTCTCCGCTCTGGCAGGCAAGTGGGTCTACTATGTTACAGCAGGGAGAAGATACATCTGGGGTCTACATAAGAACCTCAGAATGGCCATGCTGGGTTAGACCTATGGTCCATCTAGCCCAGTATCCTATCTTCTGACACTGGACAAAGCTGCAAGCTTCAGAGGGAATGAACAGAACAGGGCAATCATGAAGTGATTCATGAACTGCCTCCCACTCCCAGCTTCTAGCAAAGAGAAGGGACTTCATCCCTGCCCATCCTGGCTAATAGCCATTGATGGACCAATCCTTCATTAATTTTTCTAGTTCCTGCTGCAACCCTGTTCTTGTTTTTGCCTTCACAACATCTTCTGGCAAATAGTTCCACAGATTGACTGTGAAGAAATACTTCCTTTTGTTTCTTTTAAATCTGCTGCCTATTAATTGAGTGACCCCTAGTTCTTCTGTTATGTGAAGGAGTAAATAACATTTCCATATTCAATTTCTCCACACCATTCATGATTCTATAGACACCTCACACATCCCCCTTTTTCCAAGCTGAAAAATCCCAGCTTTTTTAATCTTGCTCATACGGACTATGTTCCATACCCATAATCTTTTCTGTTTCACTTCTCTGTACCTATTCCAAATCCAAAGTATATTTTTGTGATGGTGTGACCACATATGCATGCAGTAGTCAATATGTGGGTGTACCAGGGATTTATGAAGCACTAATGTGATTTTTTCTGTCTTATTATCTATTCCATACCTGGCGGGGTCAAGACTTCCAGTACCTGTTCTCACCTCTGCCATTGACTCTATGTACATGTGTAAATATCAAATTAAGGGCAGGTGTGCTGTTTATCTCCCTCTCTGAGAGCTGCCAAAGCCATCCCTGCTTCCCAGATAATGCCAGGGCTTATCCTTCTGCCTTGGTGGAAGAGGAAGAGCAGGGAGATGGGCCTCAGGAGACGTGGGGATAGGTTTCTGAAAACATCCATACAATGTGAAGCAGCGTCAAAAAAGTGAACAGAATGTTGGTAATAATTAAGAAAGCAATAGACTAGGGGTCAGCAACCTTCAGCAGTGATGTTCCGAGTCTTCGTTTATTCACTGTCATTAAGGTTTCATGTGCCAGTCATACATTTTAATGTTTTAGAAGGTCTCTTTCTATGTCTATAATATATAATCAAACTATTGTTATATGTAAAGTAAATAAGGTTTCTAAAATGTTTAAGAAGATTCATTTAAAATTAAATTAAAATTCAGAGTCCCCTGGACTGGTGGCCAGAACCCAGGCAGTGTGAGTGCCACTGAAAATCAGCTCGTGTCTCGCCTTCAGCACTCGTGTCATAGGTTGCCTACCTCTGGGACAGACAATAGGGAAGAAATAATCATATTGACTCTATATAAATCTGTGGTACAACCACATCTTGAGTACCATTTGCAGATGTGGTTGCCCCATCTTCAAAAAAGATATATTGGAATTGGAAGTGGTTCAGAAAGGGAAACAAAAATAATTAGGGGTATGGAACAGCTTCCATATCAGGAGAGATTAATAAAATTTTGACCTTTTCAGCTAGTAAAGCGATGGCTAACGGGGGACGATGTGATTGAGGTCTATATAAATCATGACTGGTATAGAGCAAGTAGATAAGGAAATGTTGTTTACTACTTCTCAAAACATAAGAAACTATGAGTCATCGAAAAAATTAATAAGAAGCAGGTTTAAAAGAAATAAAAGAAGATATTTCTTCACACAACACACAGTCATCTGTGGAACTCCTTGCCAGAGGATGTTGTGAAGGCCAAGACCATAACAGGGTTAAAAAAAGAGTTAGTTAAATTCATGGAGAATAGATCCATCAATGGCTATTAGCCAGGGATTGTGTCTCTAGCGTCTGTTTGCCAGTATCTGGGAGTGAGTGATGGATCACTTAATGGCTACTATCAGAAGACTGGATAATGGGCTAGATGGACCTTTGGGACAGACCCAGTATGGCCCTTCTTATATTCTTATGTGTTAATATATCAGATATAAAACCAATTTTGAGGATCTCAATAACTCAGTCCTGGGTCTAGGGGTGTTATAAAAGTGGATGGGTAGGGTTCTGTGGCCTGCCTTGTGCAGGAGGTCAGACTAGATGATCATATTGGTCCCTTCTGACCTATGAGTCTATGAGTCTATATCCAATTGATTTTTCAGTTAGCAGTGATGGAATAAACTGCTAGCTTCCAAAAGTTTATCTGGAGTCATCCAAACAGCTTGGGGGTCATCAGTCCTCCTGAGGTCTCCTATTTGAGAGCTTCCTTGACAGAAATCCAGACCAGAGAAATGAAGCAGGAAATGAAGACAAGATGGAGATGTCTCTGGGGTCGTTTCATATCCTCTGCCCTGTGCATGGAATTGTACTGTCCCAAACAAAGCCCACAGCCCAGGTCCCTGGTACATCACTGACCCAAGAAAGAGTCCAGGGTCACATGAGCATTTCACATGTCCTAGGTGCTTTTTACAGAGGAGGGGTTTCTTCTACATCCCATCATGAGAGCTAAGTTTTCTTCATGGGAAACCAACACAGCTCTCTGGCCTTATCCATTTGAGCAGAGTTACCCAGGAACACAACACATGTGTAAGATGCCACTACCTCTCCAATAACCCTAACTGCAGACACAAACAAAACAATCGTATTATTAATACTGTGATTATATCCCAACCATGATAATACAATTGTGTGGTACCACAGATATATTTTTTCAAAGAATTAAACTTTAATTTTGTTGGAACAAAATAGAAATAATAAAAAGTAGTCGTGCGTCACACAAAATACAACACAGGACAATAACACACAGGACAAACCGGACAATCTTACAATGAAAAACAAATCATGCCCAAATTCTATTTTATAACTGTACACAACAAGGCAAACAACAACAACAAATAAAAAGGTTAAACATGTAAACAAGTTATTAAACGTATGTAAAACTTTAATAAAAACTGATAAAATCATATTAACATTTGCCAAATTTCTTGTATAAATTTAGTAAGAAGGAATTTTGCATGACTTTATATACAGCTTTAATTTAAAACTCTGCTCCATGGAAATAAGGAAAGCCCATGTGTCATAAACAGATAGCTAAGGGTTAATGTTCTTTTACCTGTAAAGGGTTAACACAGGGAACCAAACACTTGACCAGAGGACCAATCAGGAAACAAGACTTTTTCAAATCTGGGTGGAGGGAAGTTTTGGGTGAGAGTTCTTTGTTCTTTGTCTGGGTCTGACCCTCTCGGCTCTGAGAGCGATTTTTCTATCTCCAGGCTTTCTAATCTTCTGTTTCCAAGCTGTAAGTACAAGGATAGTAAGACAATAGGTTTATATTGTTTTTTTTTTTTGTATTTACATGTGTGTAGTTGCTGGAATGTGTTAAATTGTATTCTTTTTGGATAAGGCTGTTTATTCATTTTTTTTCCTTTAAGCAATTGACCCTGTATATTGTCACCTTATTACAGAGATCCTTTTATGTCCTTTTTTTCATTCTTTTTATATAAAGCTTTCTTTTTAAGACCTGTTCGAGTTTTTCTTTAGTGGGGACTCCAGGGAATTGAGTCTGCAGCTCACCAGGGAATTGGTGGGAGGAAGAAGTCAGGGGGAAAATCTCTTTGTGTTAGATTTACTAAGCCTGACTTTGCATACCCTCTGGGGGAGGGGGAGAGAGATTAGTTCTCTCTGTACTTGTGTTTCCAGGACTGGAAACAGGGAGGGGAAAATCCCTTTGTTTAGAATCACGAAGCTTGCTTCAGTATATCTCTCCAGGAACCCAGGGAGGGAACACCTGGAGGGCAGGAGGGGGAAGGGAAATGGTTTATTCCCCTTTGTTGTGAGACTCAAGGAATCTGAGTCTTGGGGTCCCCCAGGGAAGGTTTTGGGGAGACTACAGTGAGCTAGGCACTGTATAATTCCTAGCTGGTGGCAGCAATTACCAGGTCCAAGCTGGTAATCAAGCTTGGAGGTTTTCATGCTAACACCCACATTTTGGACGCTAAGGTCCAGATCTGGGAAAAAATGTTATGACACCATGTTCTAAATATTAGTTAGTGGTTAGGATTAGAAGCAGCTTGTGCATTTCTGTCTCTTGGCAACCATATCTTCAAGAAAGTTAGGAATAATTCCAGCTGTTGCATTCCTGAAGGGTTAAAATAATTAATTTACTGGATTTGTATAAAGTTTTTACTTTGTTTTCCGTTTGTTTCTTCTTTTGTTCTGTTTTCAATGGCTTTCTCTTTTGAAAGTGTCTGTAAAAATTGTAACTTTTAACTTTTAACACAGGGAGGGAGTCGAAGTGTGGACAGGTGGAGAAAAGGCAGGGGAGTGGGGGAGGTGGTGAAGTGCTGCCTAGTGGTAAAGAGCAACCTGGCAAACTGAAAAATTGAAATGAAGAACTTGGAAATTCCTTCCTGCGGGACCCTCAATCCCTTTCACCCCCGCTGGGAAAGAGCTGAGAAAGGAAAAGAAAGCAGTTCTTGCTACCAGCTAACTAAGAAACGTGCACAAACATCTTAAGACACAGAAATCCAATCACGTTCTTTAAAAAATGTAAATTTTATTGGAAAGAAGAAGAAAGAAAATACATGTGGAACTCAGGCTGTTGCTAGATTTTAAAGAGCAACTGCAGGAATTTAGCACCAAGAATAGCTTCGTGGGGTCCAGCTTAAAGGTTACCAAGCAAACTCCAGGTCAGCCGGATTGACAGGGCAGGCATGGCTAATGAGGGGAACAAGAGGCCAGGGGTCCCATCCACAGAGTGAGTGGGGCTGCCTGGGCCAGAGCGATGCTGGGAGCGGAGCTGCAGCAACCAGAACCAGAGAGTCCAGAGGAGCAGCCCAGGGAGCTGCAGTGGAGGCAAAGGAGCAGCAGCAATGCTGAGGCAGAGTGGAGCTGAAGCTGGAGCAGTTCAGAGCCAGGTGAACTGAGCAGCTGGGCAGAAAGAGACAGGACCATAGGCAGAGGACCCAGCACAGAAAGATGCCCCAGCTCACCAGATTTAGAGAGGGATTTTAACCCCAATGAGAGGGTCAACACTGGGAAAAAGAGTCCTGCTACCTAGAACCTGAGGGTGTATGGCCACTACCAGACCATGTCTGACTTGTGGCATCCCTGCAGCACAGCCAGGACTGGGCAGGAGGCCTGGGATGTGTGAGGCAGAAACTGTGAACATTTTCCTGTAACTTTTCCCATTTTGTCCTTTTATTTAAAATTGCTTGCTTTTTAATAAATTCTGTTTGCTTGAACTCTATGCGAGGATCAGTGTCTCAGAGCGGAGAGAGCACCCCAGAGCAGGGACACCCTAGCGCCTGACCTCAGTGACCATGACAAGCTTGGGGATTGAGCCCTCCAGGAATCCTGGGCCCAGCTGTGTTGGGGTTACGAGGACTCTGCCACACAGGAGAGTGGAAGGGGAGCCCTGGAGGTCAGGCAGGCCTCTGGGAAAAGGGAGAAGGAGCTAGGACTCAGATCCTTTCACTAGCCCATTCCACCAGGGTAGTGTATAAACCAGGAAAATTCCCCACAGGAGAAGGACTGGTTCCCCGATTACATCACTTAGAAATTCTTCAAAAGACTCGCCTTACTTTTCTCTAATCACATGAAAATTTTACCCTTCAAACGTTTTGCTACTTTGCGGTATGCAAAGCTCTTCAAACTTTTGCAAAACTGTGTGATAAACAGGTAACTGAGGTTATGTCCGCACTACTGGCTGTGTTGCTGAAATGTCTTCCGTGTAGCCGCTCTACATCGATGGGAGAGAGCTCTCCTGCTGCCATAACTAAACCACCCTCCATGAGTGTGTCCCGCTGACATACCGCTGTCCTCACTTGCAATTTTGTCAGTCATGAGGGGGAGGTGTTACACCCTGACTGACAAAAGTGCTAGTGTAGACAAAACCTGAGTTGCATGCAAATAAAGATGTCCACTGTCCCAAGTCCTGAAATGTATAAGATGCTTGCAATTTTCTGCTGGCCTTTCTCACCAAACCTAGCTGCTTGCATGACTTGCCCTTGGTGAATCCACGTTGACTGTTCCTGATCACCTTCCTCTCCTCCAAGTGTTTCAGAATGGTTTCCTTGAGGACTTGCTCCATGATCTTTCCAGGGACAATACAGTAGGACATGAAAAAATGGGTGCTGATAATAACCCACCTTAACTAATCACTCTCGTTCTAGTGGGTATGGCAACACTCATTGTTTCATGTTCTTTGTGTGTGTGTGTGTGTATATATATATATATATCTTCCTACTGTATTTTCCATTCCATGCATCTGATGAAGTAGATTTTAGCCCACAAAAACTTGTATGCAAATAAATGTGTTAATCTCTCACGTGCCACAAGGACTCATGTTCTTTGTGCTGATACAGACTAACACGGCTGCTACTCTGAAACCTGACACTTGAGAGTGTCATCACCTTACAGTGTCACAGACATCCCACATCACAACCTTTGCAATCAGATAAGGATGAATATGAGTGTACAGGGTGTCCCCACAAGGTACAATGTGTCACACACGCGTTGGCAGGTTTCTGAGCGGAAACGAAAGTGGAGTCCTGGGGTTCACACCTCAAAGGAGCGGGGAGCTCACAAATCCCAGCTAGTTCTGAAAACCTCAGATTCACCTTAAGAGGATGGCGAAGGCTCAGGATCCCTCTTTCAGATTTTCCTCTGCATCCCACCCAATGAGCAGCCCCTGCCAGAGCTGGAGTCCATTTCCCTCTTGGTGATAAGGAGAGATCATGCTTATGGCAGGGAAGCCAGGATGCCTGGGTGGGGTCTGTCATCTTGCCACCCAATCTCTGTAAGATCTTGACTAAATAAAGTCTCCCTGTGCCTCAATGTACCTATTTATTTAATGGGGCTGTGGTCATAATGACTTTCCTTTGCTAGGTGTTTTGAACATCCTTCAATGAGAGGTGCTGCACAGTATGATCTCTGATCCCTTAGCAACAGCACCATGTGCCTGCAGAAAGTGCCGGTGTCTCCCCTCAGACATCTTTCTATAGATCTGTCTGTCTAGTTTCTTCCCATCCTGTCTAGGAATTTACAGGGTATCAGACTCTATGGACTTTTAAGCATTAGCCCTAGTTTTGCTATATATCAACTATAATTTGTAAGTATACACAAATGCACAGAGCAGCCAATTCCTCACTGACTCAGCACAGAGCCCCAGAGTTCTCATCTCCCTTTGGGAAGGAACCGTAATAACTGTTTACTCCTAAAGCTGGATAAAGAGCACAGAAATCCAACCTGTTTACATGGAGATGCTCTCTTATCCACTAGAGGCTGAGCAACCCCTCCCTGGGATTGCACAAAGCTATATTATAAATGGCTCTTGGTGTAGGATGCTGCTGCAGATGCTGGGGTGAGAGAAGTGTGGGACACGGCTACCTGAGGAGGATTCCCAGGGAAGATGCTTCCATCTCAGAATTAACAGGTACCCTTCTCTTGCTGTGGAGTTCAGCTGCTCAACAAACTCAGTACATTGTGGACATGATGGGACAGAGAATGATTCTGTGGTCCTTTTTCCTCTGCACAGACATTAAACATACAAGGGCCCTGGCCACAGGGGATGAGTTTGCTTCAGTATCATGGGTTAAAATGTCCCTCTTTTCTGGGCCCTCCCAGGCTGATGGCCTCCAGCCCCAAGGTCGCTGGATTTCAGTGTTACAGTGGATCCTTTGGGATAGACAATAAAAGGCCAAATTGTGAGGCCGTGGCCCATAGTTTTTCCAGGCCACAATGAAGCAAATCTCCCCTTGGAGTAGGAACTGAGTTTAAATTTCAGGAGCCAGCTGGGTGTTAATGCAGAGAGACTGTCATCTCCTCCTCTTGCAATTCAGGGCTCTGGCTGTTAACAGGGGAGCGGGGCCTATTACCTGACTTTTATCTCCATGGAGCTGCTTGGGATCCTCACTCAAACAATTGTTTAAGAAGGATGAATTCAAACTGGAACAGGTACAGAGAAGGGCTGCTAGGATGATCCGAGGAATTCAAAACCTGTCTTATGAAAGGAGACTCAAAAAGCTTGGCTTGTTTAGCCTAACCAAAAGAAGGCTGAGGGGGGATATGATCACTCTTTATAAATATATCGGGGGATAAATATTAGGAGGGAGAGGAATTATTTAAGCTTAGTATCAATGTGGGCACAGTAACAAATGGATATAAACTGGACACTAGGAAGTTTAGACTTGAAATTAGATGAAGGTTTCTAACCATTAGAGTCAAGTATCAGAGGGGTAGCCGTGTTAGTCTGGATCTGTAAAAGCAGCAAAGAATCCTGTGGCATCTTATAGACTAACAGACGTTTTGGAGCATGAGCTTTCCTGGGTGAATACCCACTTCATTAGATGCATGTAGTGGAAATTTCCAGGGGTAGGTATATATATATATATAAGCAAGCTAGAGATAATGAGGTTAGTTCAATCAGGGAGGATAAGGCCCTGTTCTAGCAATTGAGGTGTGAAAATCAAGGGAGGAGAATCTGTTTTTGTAGTTGGCAAGCCATTCATAGTCTTTGTTTAATCCTGAGCTGATGGTGTCAAATTTGCAGATAAACTGAAGCTGAGCAGTTTCTCTTTGAAGACTAGTCCTGAAGTTTTTTTGCTGCAGGATGGCCACCTTAAGGTCTGCTATAGTGTGGCCAGGGAGGTTGAAGTGTTCTCCTACAGGTTTTTGTATATTGCCATTCCTAATATCTGCTTTGTGTCCATTGATTCTTTTCCGTAGAGACTGTCCAGTTTGGCCGATGTACATAGCAGAGGGGCATTGCTGGCATATGATGGCATATATTACATTGGTGGACGTGAAGGTGAATGAACCGGTGATGGTGTGGCTGATCTGGTTAGGTCCTGTGATGGTGTCGCTGGTGTAGATATGTGGGCAGAGTTGGCATCGAGGTTTGTTGCATGGATTGGTTCCTGAGCGCAAATTACTATGGTACAGTGTGCAGTTACTTGTGAGAATATGTTTCAGGTTGGCAAGTTGTCTGTGGGAGAGGACTGGCCTGCCACCCAAGGCCTGTGAAAGTGTGGGATCATTGTCCAGGATGGGTTGTAGAACCCTGATGATGTGTTGGAGGGGTTTTACCTGGGAACTGTATATGATGGCCAGTGGAGTCCTGTTGTTTTCTTTCTTGGGTTTGTCTTGCAGTAGGAGGCTTCTGGGTACACGTCTGGCTCTGTTGATCTGTTTCCTTATTTCCACTACATGCATCTGACAAAGTGGGTATCACCCACGAAAGCTCATGCTCCAAAATGTCTGTTAGTCTGTAAGGTGCCACAGGATTCTTTGCTGCTTTAACCATTAGAGGAGTGAAGTTCTGGAACAGCCTTCCAAGGAGAGTAATGGGGGCAAAAGACATAACTGGCTTTAAGACTAATCTTGATAAGTTTATGGAGGGGATGGTATGATGGGATAACCTAATTTTGACATGCATCTGACAAAGTGGGTATTCACCCACAAAAGCTCATGCTCCAAAACATCTGTTAGTCTATAAGGTGCCACAGGACTCTTTGCTGCTTTTACAGATCTAGACTAACATGGCTACCCCTCTGATACTAATTTTGGCAATTCATTTGGCAATTGATATTTGATTATCAGCAGGTAAGTATGTCCAGTGGTCTGTGATGGGATGTTAGATAAGATGGGATCTGAGTTACTACAGAGAATTCTTTCCTGGGTGCTGGTTGGTGAGTCTTGCCCACATGCTCAGGGTTTAACTGATTGCCATATTTGGGGTCAGGAAGGAATTTTTCTCCAGGGCAGATTGGCAGAGGCCCTGGAGGTGTTTCGCCTTCCTCTGCAGCATGGGGCATGGGTCACTTGCTGGAGGATTCTCTGCATCATGAAGTCTTCAAACCATGATTCGAGGACTTCAATAACTCAGACATAGGCTAATGGTTTGCTACAGGAGTGGATGAGTGAGATTGTGTGGCCTGCATTGTGCAGGAGGTCAGACTAGATGATCATAAAGGTCCCTTCTGACCTTAAAGTCTATGAGTATATAATTGTAAGAATTTTTCAACAATGGCACCTCATCTTTTCTCCTAGCTTCATTTGAGAAGTCGGCTCAAATGTTATGCCAGAAACACACACAAAAAAAACAATTCAGCTGGAAGAAGACACCCAGCAAGTGAAATTTGAATCCAAATGCTTAAAGTCTGGCAAACTTATAAGCAACTGAAAATGATGTCTCCTAAGTTAAGGGGTCAGACAGCCTTAATTAATGGTGGTGCCACCAGCAACACCATCTATGGCCAAAAGATTTGTGATTCTCCTTCAGCTAAATGCTTTGTTCCAGTAACATCTGTGGTAAGAAGTTCCACAGGCCAATCATATAAACAGTTTTTACTTTCAATGTTATCTGTTCAGACTTTCAATGGAATTCAATGTTCCCTTCCTCGCGTGCTATAAAACAGAGTAAATATAAATGCCTGACCCACTTTCTTTATCGATAGTTTCATAGGATATAAGGCCAGAAGGGACTGTTAGATCATCCAGTCTGAATTCCTGTATAACATGGGGCATTAAATTTCACCCAGTTACCCCTGTGTTGAGCCTAATAACTTGTGTTTGACTAAAGCCTAACAGGGGCGGGGTAGCTCAGTGGTTTGAGCATTGGACTGCTAACCCCAGGGTTGTGAATTTAATCCTTGAGGGGGCCACTTAGAGATCAGAGGCAAAAATTAGTACTTGGTTCTGCTAGTGAAGGCAGGGGGCTGGACTCAACAATCTTTTAAGGTCCCTTCCAGTTCTAGGAGATTGGTATATCTCCTATTATTATATACTTGGATTTTATATCATAGAATCCTAGAGCCACAGGGGGAGAAGGAACCACAAGGGTTAGCGAATCTACCCCCCTGCCAAGATGCAGGATTTGTTGTGTCTAAGCCATCCAGGACAGATGACTGTCCAGCTTCCTTTAGAAAACCTGCAGTAAAGGAGTCTCCATGTTTCCCAAGGCATCTGTTGCATTTGCTTTCTGTTCTAACAAGAAGTTTATCCTGAGATTTTATCTAAATCTGTTTTGCTGTAGTTTGAACCCATGGCCTCTTCTCCTGCCCTATGTGACAAGAGTGACCAACTGTTCTCCATCTTTTTTATGGCAGCCTTTCAAGTATCCAAAGACCACTGCCATATTCTCCTCAATCTCCTCTTTTCCAGGCTAAACATATCCGGTTCCTTCAGCATTCGCTCATATGACCTCTGGTCATTTTCCGATTCTCTATGTCCTTCCTGTACTTTGGCAACTAAAATTAGACTCAGTACTGTTTTGACTTGCATCCTGTACCTCCATAAATTACATTTCCTTTTTTTTTTTGCAACACAAACTGCAAAACAATGCACACCCCTGAGAGATTTAGCTATATCAACCTCACCCCGATATAGCTGGCGTTGGGATCAATGGATGAAGTTTTCTATCCACTTAGCTACCACCTCTTGCCAAGGTGGATTACCTACACTGATACGAGAACCCCTGCCATTGCTGTAAGCAGTGTCTACACCGGAGCGCTAAGGCAGAACCACTGCAGCATTTTAAATGTAGACAAGTCCTCAAGCAGATCTTCCAGAAAAACATCCAGTCTGGATCTACAGACATGCAGAGTTGGAGAATTCACCTCTTCCCTCTGCAGTTTGTTCCAAATGTTAAACACCCTCATGGCTAAAAATCTGGCCTTATTTCCAGCTGTTATTTATCTGGATTCATCTTCCAGCCATGAGGCTTTGTTCTCCCTTTCTCCGCTAGATTTTAGAGCCAGTTATATGTGTTTGTGTCTAGATATTTATATCCCCTCCAACTGCTGCCTTCACTTTGCCACTGAACAGAGTATTTAGCCAAAGTTGTTCACATTCTTTACTGCAGAATTTCTGCTTCTTAGCTATCTAATAAATTTTCCCAATAAAGAACACCCAGTTCTCACTTTTCTCTCAAATGTTTTCCTCCCAATCAGTTTTGCTGATAATTTGCTTCAGTTTTGAGGAATTAGCCCTTATAAAACACAAAGTTTCCATAGAAGTTACTGGTTGGGAACTGTTCTATGTTTGTCCATTTGAATGCAATCAGTTCCATTCTTTATTTTCCTCTCCACTATCATAATCCCCTTCTTTGACTCTTTTCTAAACTAAACAGTCCCACACTTTTCAGTCTGCAGATGGCAGCCTCCCCCATTCTCCTTGCCTGTCGCTGAAATCCCCTTTCTATCGGCTATATCCTTTATAGAGACTGAGTGACCAAAACTGAGTGCATGTCCATACTAGGGTATTCTCCATCCCATTCTGAGGCATCTGAACATTGTCTTTGTTTTGGTCACTGCTGAGAATGAGCTGATGTTTCTGTTAAGTTGCTCACAGTTACTTCCAGGTCTTTCCCTGAGTTTCTACCTCTGGTACATGTTTTCTCAAATCTTTTTGTTTTTCCCCAGTATTAGATTTTAAGCAACCGAGTGAACGGGGAATTCCCTATAGAATGGACTCTCTAGCCTGGCTTTCTTTGCATTAAGGAACAGTGATGGATAACCAGCATCCACTCTCGTGTTTCCTGCTGCTGCCTATTAAGGTTTCTCGCAACACAACATGTAGGAATTATTCTTGCATGAAGCACCATAAAATATAGAATTGGCCTTATTGGTGTCAATTGTTCATAATTCATTTATCTGAAGAGTGAAAATGTCATTTTTCAGTGTGTGAAGAGTGAACAATCTGCTTCACTCATTACCACAGCCTCCAGCAGTACATTTAGTGTCTCTGTCATAAACAGATAGCTAAGGGTTAATGTCTCTTTCACCTGGAAAGAAGTAACCTGAAACACCTGACCAGAGGACCAATCAGGAAACAAGACTTTTTCAAATCTGGGTAGAGGGAAGTTTGTGTCTGAGTCCTTTGTCTTGTATCTGTCCCTCTCGGCTATGGGAAGGATTTCTCTATTTCCGGCTTTCTAATCTTCTGTTTCCCAGTTGTAAGTACAAAAAGATAGGTTTCTTTTTTTTTGTAGTTACAAGTGTGTAGTTGCTGGAGTGCTTTGAATTGTATTCTTTTTGGATAAGGCTGTTTATTCATATTTCTTTTAAGCAATTGACCCTGTATTTGTCACCTTAATACAAAGAGACCATTTTTATGTATTTTTCTTTCTTTTTACATAAAGCTTTCTTTTTAAGACCTGTTGGAGTTTTTCTTTAGTGGGGAACTCCAGGGAATTGAGTCTGTGCTCACCAGGGAATTGGTGGGAGGAAGAAGTCAGGGGGAAATCTGTGTGTGTTAGATTTGCTAGCCTGACTTTGCATTCCCTCTGCGTGAGGGGGGAAGAGAGATTAGCTCTCGGTACTTCTGTTTTCCAAGGCTGGAAACGGGGAGGGTGGAATCCCTCTGTTTAGATTCACGGAGCTTGCTTCTGTGTATCTCTACAGGGACACCTGGAGGGGGGAAGGGAAAAGGTTTATTTCCCTTTGTTGTGAGACTCAAGGAATTTGGGTCTTTGGGGTCACTAGGGAAGGTTTTTGGGGGGACCAGAGTGCCCCAAAACACTCTAATTTTTTGGGTGGTGGCAACTTTACCAGGTCCAAGCTGGTAACTAAGCTTGGAGGTTTTCATGCTAAACCCCATATTTTGGACGCTAAGGTCCAAATCTGGGAATAGATTATGACAGTCTCCAATTAACATTATCTCTCCTTCCAGGCATTTTCACTGTGACCATCACCCTAGACCCTGCTCATATACAGGAAGTCAGGGGAACATACAGTGCATAAAGGAGACACCGTTCTACCTCAGAGTTGGACACCTTCTCCCCTACTCCATGTCAGATTCCAACACAACCGACTTCACCAACCCCTCCACCTTCATCCTGCTGGGCATTCCTGGCCTGGAGGCGGCCCACATCTGGATCTCCATCCCCTTCTGCACCATGTATGTCACAGCCATCTTGGGGAACTTCACCATCTTGTTCATTATTAAGAGAGAGCCAAGTCTCCATGGGCCCATGTACTATTTCCTCTGCATGCTGGCCGTCACCGACCTGATCATGTCCACATCCATCCTGCCCAAAACACTGAGCATCTTCTGGTTCAATTCCAGGGAGATCGATTTCAGTGCCTGCCTCACCCAGATGTACTTCATTCACTGCTTCTCAGGGATGGAGTCTGGGATCTTCGTGGCCATGGCTTTTGATCGTTACGTGGCCATCTGTGATCCCTTGAGACATTCCACCACCCTGACAAACCCTGTGGTGGCCAAGATCGGCCTGGCTGTGGTGCTGCGCAGTGGCATGCTCGTGCTGCCCTATCCTTTTCTAGCGAGAAGTTGGCCATATTGTACAACTAATATTATCCCACAATCATATTGTGAGCACATAGCCGTGGTGAAGCTGTCCTGCACCGACATCCATGTCAGTAGTTACTACGGGCTCTTTCTGGCATTCTCTGTTATTGGATTGGATATGTCTTTTATTGCTGTGTCCTACACCCATATCCTTTGGGCCATCTTCCACCTCCCCACAAAGGATGCCAGGCTAAAGACATTTGGGACCTGTGGCTCCCACATCTGTGTCATCTTAGCCTTTTACATCCCAGCTCTATTCTCCTTCCTCACACACCGGTTTGGCCACAATGTGCCCCTGCATTTTCACATTCTCATAGCCAACATGTACCTCCTGGTTCCCCCCATGTTAAACCCCATCATCTATGGGGTAAGGACCAAAGGGATCCGGGACAGGGTGCTCCAGCTCTTTACTCATAAAGGGACTTGAAGTTTTCTTCTTCTGCTCTGGATCTCAGAGCGAGCTCCATGCAGAGCTGCCTGGTGATGTTTTGCTTTGCTCTCTTCCTTGAATCGCTTACTGACCAGTCAAAAAGACATCAAATCATTTTCTGATCTTACTGCGCTGTGTCAGCATGACAAACTGAGGAATCAATTTATGTACAATTCATTGAGTGGCCACCTTTCTAATTGCTGGTAACTGGACCTCCGAGACCTGACCCCTTATTCTACCTCTTCGGCCAAGGCTGTGCCCCTGCTCTGCCCCTATCACTTGCCCCTCTCTGCCCCTCCCCCTGTCACTCACTGGATCATTTCCACCTCCCTCCTCCCATCCTTAGCTGCAAGGGAGACATTTCAGATTTTGTTAGGGTGGGTGAAATTTGAACATGATTCCATGGGCTTCTTGTGCTCTTGAAATCTCTTGGATTTTGGCATATAACTTAGCAATTAGCATTGTATCTAATTCCTATATAAAAGAAAGAAAGAGAAATAAGTATTAGACCCACTCACCTCTAAAATAACATGTTCTGACATCTTGTGGCAAGTCACTTAAAGGACACTGGTTAGGTTTAAAATTTTAATGTATATTCTTACTTTTTTACTAACTGTACACACAGAGAGATCCCATCAGGACTCCTGGGCTCTATCTCAGTTCTCGGAGGGCAGTGGGCCTAGTAGGTTATGGCAGATGACAGATACATCTGGGGTCTGTATAAGAACATCAGAATGACTATACTGGGTAAGACCAATAGTCCATCTAGTCCAGTATTCTCTCTTCCAACTGTGGCCAATGCACGTTGCTTCAAAGGAAATGAACAGAACAGAGTAATCATCAAGTGATTCATGCCCTGTCACCCACTCCCAGCTTCTGGCAAACTGTGGCTTTGGACATCATCTCTGCCCATCCTGGCTATTAGCCGTTGGTGGAGCTGTCCTCCATGAACTAATCTGGTTCTTATTGGACCCATGTTATAGTTTTAGCCTTGGCAACATCCGGTGGCAAAAAGTTATACAGGTTGACTGTGCTTTAAATAATGCTTCCTATTAATTTCATTGTGTGACCCCTAGTTGTGTGTTTTGTGAAGGAGTAAATAACAATTCCTTTTTTGATTTTTCAACACCAGTCGTGGTTTTATATACCTATAGCATATTGCCCTTTAGTCGACTGTTTTCATAGCTGAAAAGTCCAAGTCTTATGTTGCCCTTCTCTGAACCCTTTCCAATTCCATTATATCTTTTTCGAGATGGGGTGACCAAATCTACACACAGTATTCAAGATATAGGCATACCATGGATCTATATAGAGGCAAAATGATACGTTAATATCTTATTGTCTTATTAACTAACCCTCTCCTAGTGATTCCAACTTTCTGTTCGCTTTTTTGACTGCTGTTCCACTTTGAGTAGATGTTTTCAGAGAACTCTGAACAATGACTTCAAGATCTCTTTCTTGATGAGTAACACTAATTTTGACTCCATCATTTTGTATGAATAATTGCAATTATATTTTGCCATATGCATTACTTTGCGTTTATCAGCACTGACTTTCATCTGTCATTGTGTTGTCCAGTCACCAAGTCTTGTGAAATCCCTTTGCAACTTTGGACTTAACTATCTTGAGTAAATTTGTATCATCTGCACATTTTCCTACCTCACTGTTTACCCCTTTTGCCAGATCATTAATGACTATGTGGAATAGGACTGGTCCCCATACAAACCCCTGGGGGACACCACTCTTTACCTCTCTCCATTATCACCATTTATTCAACCCTTTGTTTCCTATCTTTTAACTGGAGTGCCTGGCAATGCTTTCTGCCCATCAAATGATGGTTAATTTAATTTAGAACAATCATTTTGTTATCTGAATCACCCTGTCTCTGTTTATAAACAAAGGCAGAGGCTGGGAGCCTCACAGAACTCAACACATTCCACAGTCAAGCTGTGCTGCAGTTAAGAGCTCCATGTGGGGCTAGGGTGTGAGGAGCAGACCTCAGGTATGAAACTCAGGGCAGGCTAGAGCCCACCTGACTTCTCTCCATGGTGCTTCTGGCCAGCTGGGCTCCCTCTGCTCTGGAGCTGGGTTGGAAGCTGCTGCAGCATGTCATGGAGCATTTCTGCAGAAAGGAGACAGCTTCAGATCAGCAGGGGCTAGCATGGGTTAATAGCCTGGGGCTTCACCCAGCCCTGCAGGAACTGGACACTGCCAGATCCCCTTTTTGTCCTGACTTCCCGGCTGAGAACTGGGTACCGGGCCACCCTAAATGTCACCCAGACACAGAAGCCAAAAAACAGATTGTTGGGGTAAAAGGGTGATGAGTGGAAACCCTATTAACTCACCTTTGATTTTATGAGCTATCTGTATCCTTATGTCTTTGGGCTTTTACTGTACCCATTGCTCCCATGGTTTGTGCTCAGAGGCAAGTGGCTGAGGAGGAGGCATCTGTGTATAAATAGGTTGGTCATTAAAGGCTACCAGCACCTAACGAGATCTCACAGGGAGAGAAGAAGGGAGTAACTGTATTTATATAAAATCCAGATTTCTCCAGCTTCTCTACAGAGGGGTGGGCATGGAAGGAATGGAAGCTCCCAAGAAGAGGGAACAGAGAGAGGAGTTTTGGTCCAGCCCTTTAAAAACACAGAGACTAGATGAGCTAGAAATAAGCTGCCACGGGATAAAAGAGAATGTGCTGTCATGGACTGGAAACTGGTTAAAAGATAGGGAACAAAGGGCAGGTATAAATGGTCAGGTTTCAGAAAGATGAGAGCCCTGACCTGTCCTGTGCACCTTGCTCCAGCAGAGGGCTCACAACTGCCATTCCCAGGTGGAAATAGGCACCTGTCTCCAGCCCATGAGCCAGGCTCATAGAGGCCCAAATCAGTGGCATTTAGGTGCTTAAGGACAGTTATGAAAAACTAGAAAAAAACCCATTGGATGATGATTCCGTGTGGACCCTACTGGGTGCCGTTTACCATCCCCCATAGTTACCAGTGGACTAGAAAGAAGTTCATGTGACCTGAGTGCATCATCCTGCTTCTTTCCAAATACAGCACAGAAAGGTTTGCTGAACGTTTCTGCCTTCTCTGCACCACTGTTAAGAGTGTTACCACCTCCATCTAGTAAAGGCCTGCATTGTTATTAGAATTTCCTTTGCTTCTAATATGCTAAAAAATCTTGTTATTATTTTCCTCAGCCCTGCTAGCCATGGATTTGTCTTTGGTGCCATTTCCGTCTCTTATCCATTTTCTCTTTTATAACTAATCATTTCTATCCATTGCTATCCACTTCCCCTGCTTTAGAAACACTGATGGACGATCTCCTCCTATCCATGGCCGGGGATTGACATCCATGCTCATCCTCCTTGAACTCTTTGAATTATGTGACACTGTTGCAAATTAGATACTTCTGTCTAACCTACTAGGCAACAGGAGTCCAGAGGGATGCACTAAAATGATCTGAATCCTTCTTGGAGGGATGCACCCAATTAGTGGTCATGGGAAACTGCACCTCCAGCACTAGACCGCTCCCTTGTAGACTCCCACATGGATCAGTTCTCTCTCTGGGCTTCTCAGCATCTCCATGCAGCCTCTGTGTGGGGAACTGGTCACACAACATGGACTCAAATGCCAGCAGTATGCAGGTGACACCAATCTCCTCCTATCCATCCTGTACGACCAAACTATTATCACCAAGATGGCCCAGGTCTTGGACAGAACAGCTGGGTGAAGCTGAATCCAAGCAAGACAAAGGTGATGCTGGGCAGAGCAAAGTATTTTGAAGGGTTGATAGACACACTGAAGCCTCCTTTGGCTGAAGGTTCACACCCACACCTGGGCAATACAGTCCATAGTCGAGGAGTGTTCTTGGATTCCTTGCTGACATTGAGCTTTCTCATACCAGCATCTGTGAGCAGTGCTTTCTACCTTGCCCAGTTTACTAGGAGGCTCTGTCCCATCCTGGTGGATAATGACCTGGCCGCAGTTCTGTGGGTGTCCATCACTCCTCTGTGGACTGCAGCCATGAGTAAGGGGACTGTTGTCCCTTACTAAACCTTGGTGGGGGGTTGGTTGGCCATTTCCCAGTACCAAAAGAAAGAGCTGATGGGAAATCAGGAAGCTAAGACTGACAGTCCCCAGGGCAATTGAGACCAATGCTCCAGGTCAGTCAGATTGACAGGCAGGCAGGCTGATGAGGGAATGAAGAGGCCGGGGTCCCATCCATAGGGTGAGCTCTTCCTAGGGTTGTCACCTGCCCAGGGTCCCTTCTCGCTCTATTCAGCTGCTCAATGCACCCAGCTCTGGACTGCTCCAGCTTCAGCTCCACTCTGCCTCAGCACTGCTGCCGCTCCTTTGCCTCCAGTGCAGCTCCCTAGGCTGCTTCTCCGGCCTCTCTGGTGCTGGTTGCTGCAGCTCCGCTCCCAGCAATGCTCTGGCCACGGTCCCAAGTCCTGAAATATATAAGAAGTTAGCAGTTTCCTGCTGGTCTTTCTCACCAAACCCAGCTGCTTGCATGACTTGCCCTTAGTGAATCCATGTCGACTGTTCCTGATCACCTTCCTCTCCTCCAAGTGCTTCAAAATGGTTTCCTTGAGGACCTGCACCATGATTTTTCAAGGGACTGAGGTCAGGCTGACCAGTCTGTGGTTCCCCAGGTTCTCCTTCTTCCTTTTTTAAAAGACGGGCACTAGATTTGCCTTTTTCCAATCATCCGGGACCTCCCCCGATTGCCGTGAGTTTTCCAAGATAATGGCCAATGGCTCTGCGATCACATTCGCCAACTCCCTCAGCACCCTTGGATGTGTTAAATCTGGACGCATGGACTTGTGAATGTCCAACTTTTCCAAATAGTCCTTAACCTGTTCTTTCACCCCTGAGGGCTCCTCCCCATACTGTGTTGCCCAGAGCAGCAGCCTGGGAGCTGACCTTGTCTGTGAAGACTGAGGCAAAAAAACCATTGAATATTTCAGCTTTTTGCACATCATCTGTCACTAGGTTTCCTCCCTCATTCAGTAAGGGGCCCACACTGTCCCTGACCTTCTTCTTGTTGCTAACATACCTGTAAAAACCCTTTTGTTAACCTTCATAGCCCTTGCTAGCTGCATTTCCAGTTCTGTTTTGGCCTGGATTAGGGACTGGATTAGTGTTTGCACTGGATTTGTTCTCTCCTGCTTGGTTCATTCCCTCCCATGTGGAATTGAAATTGAATGTTCCAGGCTGAGTCAGTGTGTTCAGGAGTGGCCTGGCTGGAGGGCATTTGGATTCCCATGGCTGAACACTCTGTCTGCTCATCTGGCTAATCAGGAGTATTTCTCCAGTGTGGAGCACTGGGCTGTGAGGAACAACATTCTGGAAATGAAACAACTGAAACTCCCAAGGACTTGAAACTCTTGGGCAATACAGCAGACTCCGGGAAGAGATTCAGGCAGAGTTTTGAGATATATCTATGCAAGCAGCTGCGTGTGGCGAAAAAGAGCGGCAGAGAATTGCAATCTTCTTAAACAGTGCAGGACTTGGGACAGTGGGTGTCTTTACTAGCCTGCAACTCAGGCTTTGTCTGCACTGGCACGTTTGTCGGTAAAACTTTTCTCTACCAGCGTTGTGAAAAAAACACAGACCTGACCGAGAAAAGTTTCACTGACGAAAGTGCCTGTGTGGACAGCCCCATGTTGGTGGGAGACGCTCTCCAGCCACAACAGTTCCTGCCGCACAGGGGTGGTTTAATTATGATGGCAGGGAGCTCTATCCTGCCAGCGTAGAGCGGCTACACAGCAGACCTTGCAGCAAGCAGCTATAGCAGTACATTTGTGCTGCTGTGAGGTGTGTAGTGCAGACATAGCCCCAGTGAGGCAGAGGGAGCAGATTATTACACTTTGCAGGATGTGAAGAGCCTTGTGTAGTGCAAAAGACCAGAACATTCGAAAGGTGAAAGTTTCACCTTAGGGCATCACAGACACCCAACATCACAATCTTTGCATTGGATACTGTACAATCATATAATAAGGGTGTCAAATATCAGGTGGCAGCTGTGTTAGTTTGTATATATGAAAACAACAAGGAGTCCAGTGGCCCTTTAAAGACTAAGATTTATTTGGTCATAAGCTTTTGTGGGTAAAAAACCTCACTTTTACAGATGCATCTGTAGAAATGAGGTTTTTTACCCATGAAATCTTATGCCCAAATAAACCTGTTAGTCTTTAAGGTGCCACCAGACTCCTTGTTGTGATTATGAGGATGAACATGGGTGTGCAGCGTGTTCCCCCAAGTTACAGCCCATCATACTGCGTTGGCAGGTTACTGAGTGAGAGCAGTAGTGGAGTCCCGGGGTTCGCACCTCACAGGAGCAGGGAGCTCACCAACTGCAGCTAGTTCTGAAAACCTCAGGTTCACTTTGAGAGGATTACAAAGGCTTCGGATCCCTCTTCCAGGCTTTCCTCTGCATCCCACCCAATGAACAGCCCCTGCCAGATCAGAAGTCCATTTCCCCCTTGGTGTGACAGAGAGACCATGCTTCTGGCAGGGAAGTCAGGATGTCTGGGTTCTGTCGATCATCCTGCCACCCAATCTCTATGACCTTGGCAATATAACATCTCCCTGTACCTCAGTTTACCTATCTGTTTAATGGGGCTGGGTAATAGTGACTATCCTTTATTATGTGTTTTGAACATCCGTCAATGAAAGGTGCTGCACAGTATGATGAGAGTTAATAGTGAGATTACTCTGATCCTTAGCAACAGCACCGTGTACTGCACAAGGTGCTGGTGTCTCCCCTCAGGCATCTTTCTATAGATCTCTCTGTCTGCTATCTACCCATCCCGCCTGAGACTTTACAGGGTATCAGACCCTACTGAGTTCTAAGCATTATCCCTATCAGTTGTAAATATATACAAATACACAGAGCAGCCAATTCCTCTCTGACTCAGCACAGAGCCCTAGAGTTCTCATCTCCCTTTGGGAAGGTCCCTTAATTACTGTTTACTCCTATTGTTAGATAAAGAGCACAGTAGCGCAGACAGGCTTGTCTCCAGCCTGTTGACATTCAGGTGCCACTTCTCTGCTAGAGGCCAAGAAAACTCCCCTGGGATTGCACAAAGCTATATTATAATTGGAGCACACCCCTCTGTCAGCTCTTGGCGTGGGATGTTGCTGTAGATGCTGGAGCGAGAGAGGTGTGGGACTCGGCTACCTGAGGGGGATTCCTTGGGAAGACGCTTCCGTCTCAATATTCACAGGTACCATCTCTTGCTGAGGAGCTGACCTGCTAAAGAAACCCAGTGCAATGTGGGCATGATTGGATCAATAATAGGTCTCTGGTCCTTTTTGCTCTGCACAGGCAGTAAAGATCCAAGAGCCCTCGTCACAGGGGTTGACTTTGCCTCAGTATCATGGGCTAAAATGTCCCTCTTTGCTGGGCCCTCCTGGACTGATGGCCTCCAACCCTAAGGTTACTGCATTTCAGTCTCACAGTAGATCCTTCAGGATGTACAATAAAAGGCCAAATTCTGAGGCCCCGTTGAGGCAAAATTCTCCTTGGAGTAGGAACTGAGTTAAAGCCTCAGAAGCCAGTTATGTATTAATGCAGAGAGATTGTCACCTCCTGCACTTGCATTTCAGGGCTCTGGTTGTTAAAGGCCGGCGGGGATGTTACCTGACTTTTATCTCCATGGAGCTGCTTAGGCTCACCACTTAAACAATTATACATATTTTTCAACATGGGCAACACATCTTGTCTCCTAGCTTCATTTGAGAAGTCAGATCAAACTTTATGCCAGAAACAAAAAAAACAATTCACCTGGAAACAGACAAACCATGTGTGAATTTTCAGTCCAAATGCTGAAAGTTTAACAAACTGAAAAGAAGTTTTCTAATAGAAGGTGTCAGACAGCCTTAACTAACGGTGATGCCACCAGCACCACCTACAATGTCCAATCCATTAGTGAATCCCATTCAGCCTAACTCTTTGCTCCAGTAACGTCTGTGGTAAGGAGTTCCACAGGCCAAATATGGATTATATGAAAAAAAACACTTTTTTCAGAGTTATATATTCACACTTCCAATAGAATTCAATGTTCCCTTTCCCTTGCTCACTGTTGTAAGACAGAGTAAATATAAATGCCTGACCCACTTTTATTATCGATAGATTAATAGGGTATCAGGCTAGAAGGGACCGTTCGATCATCCAGTTTCAATTCCTGTATAACATGGGGCATTAAATTTCACCTAGTTACGCCTGTGTTGAACCTAATAACTTGTGTTTGACTAAAGCCTGGTCTACACCTGGATTTTATATCATAGAATCCTAGAGCCACAGGGGGAGAAGGAACCACGAGGGTTAGCTAATCTACCCCCCTGCCAAGATGCAGAATTTATTGTGTCTAAACCATCCAGGACAGATGACTGTCCAGCCTCCTTTAGAAAACCTGCAGTAAAGGAGCCTCCAGGATTTCCCCAGGTGTCTGTTCCATTGGCTTCCTGTTCCTACATTTAGGAAGTTTATCCTGAGTTTTAATCTAAATCTGTTTTGCTGTAGTTTGAACCCATGGCCTCTTGCCCTGCCCTTTGTGGCAAGAGTGAACAACTGTTCTCCATCTTTTTTAGGTCAGCCTTTCCAGTATCCGAAGACCACTGTCATGTCCTCCTCAATCTCCTCTTTTCCAAACTAAACATACACAGTTCCTTCAGCATTCGCTTATATGACCTCTGGTCATTTCCAGATTCTCTATGTCCTTCTTACACATTTGCAACTAAAATAGACACAGTACTCCTTTGATTTGCATGCTACAACTCCATAAATTATATTTCCTTTTTTTCTGCAACACAAACAGAAAAAAAAATTCACACCCCTGAGAGATTTAGCTATTTCAACCTCACCCCGATATAGTTGGCGTTGGGATCAATGGATGAAGTTTTCTATCTACTTAGCTACCACCTCTTGGAGAGGTGGATTACCTACACTGACACGAGAACCCCTGTCATGGGTGAAAGCAGTGTCTACACTGAAGCAGTAATGCAGAGCCACTGTAGCATTTAAAGTATAGACAAGCCCTTAAGTAGATTTTCCAGAAAAACATCCAGTCTGGCTCTACAGACATGGAGAATTGGAGAATGCATCACTTCCCTTTGCTGTTTCCTACAAATGTTAATCGCCCTCAGGACTAAAAATGTGACTCTTATTTCCAGCTGCTATTTGTCTGGCTTCATCTTCCAGGTATTAGGCCTTGCTCTGCCTTTCTCCCCTAGATTTCAGAGCCAGTTATTTGTTTGTGTCTCTCTATATATGGATATATTGCATTTTCCCCCTAACTGCTGCCTTCACTTTCCACTGAACAGAATTTTTAGCCAAAGTTGTGTACACTCTTAACTGTGGTATTGTGGCTTCTTAGCTATCTAATTAAATCTTCGTAAAAAACACCCAATTGTCATTCACATTGTTCTCTGGACATTTCTCCTCCCAATCTGTTTTGCTGACAACATGCTTCAGCTTTGGGGAATTAGCTCTTCTGAAACAAAAAGTGTCCATAGATGTTACTGGTTGGGAGCTGTTCTCTGTTTGTCCATTTGAATGTAATCAGTTCCATCCTTTGTTTACCTCTCCTCTATCATAAGCCCCGTTCTTTGTCTCTTTTCTAAACTAAACAGTCCCAGACTTTTCAGTCTGCATATGGCAGCCTCCCCCATTCTCATAGCCTGCCTTGGAAATCCCCTTTTCATTTGCTATATCCTTTATGGAGACTGCATGACCAAAATGGAGCACATGTCCAGAGCAGGTTATTCTCCATCCCATTCCTTAGGCATCCAAACATTGTCTTTGTTTTGGCCACTGCTGTGAATGAGCCAAGCTGCTATCAGTGATGCCCAGGTCTTTCCCCTGAGACGTGCTCTAGTTGGGATGTTTCCCTCTGGTACATATTTAGTCAACGGTTTAGTATTTTTCAATTCTTAGATTTTGAGCAACCAAGGGAATGGGGAACTCCGTTCAGCATGGACTCTCTAGCCTGGCTTTCATTGCATTAAGGAACAGTGATGGATAACCAATAGCCACACTCGTGTTTCCTGCTGATGCCTATTAAGGTTTCCAGCAACACAACATGTAGAAATTATTGTCTCACAGAGCACCATAAAATATGGAATTGGCATTAGTAAGGTCATTTTTTCATAATTCATTTATCTGAATTTTTAACATGTCATATTTCAGTATGTCAGGAGAGGACAATCTGCTTCACTCATAACAACCACTTCTGGTAGTACACATAATATTTCATATTAACTTTGTCTCTCCATCCAGGCATTTGCAATGCGACCATCAACGTAGACACTGATCACATACAGTAAATGAGGGAAAGATATGGTAAATGCAGGAAACACAGTTCTGCCTCAGATCTGGACATCTTCTCCACTACTCCATGTCAGATTCCAACACAACCGACTTCACCAACCCCTCCACCTTCATCCTGCTGGGCATTCCTGGCCTGGAGGCAGCGCATACCTGGCTCTCCATTCCCTTCTGTGCAATATACGTCATAGCCATCTTGGGGAACTCCATCATATTGTTCATTGTGAAGAAGGAGCCGAGCCTCCATGGGCCCCTGTACTATTTCCTCTGCATGCTGGTTGTCACCGACCTGGTTCTATTAACATCCACCCCTCCCAAAACGCTGAGCATCTTCTGGTTCAACTCCAGGGAGATCAATGTCAGTGCCTGCCTCACCCAGATATTCTTCATTCACTGCTGCTCAATGATTGAGTCTGGGATTTTAGTGTCCAGGGCTTTTGATCACTACGTGGCCATCTGTGATCCCCTGAGATATTCCACTATCCTAACAAACTCTGTGGTGGCCCAGATTGGCCTGGCTGTGGTGCTGCGAGGTTCCATGCTCACATTATACTTTCCCTTCATAGCGAGAAGGTGGCCATATTATACAACTAACATCATCCCCCACTTGTACTGTCACCTGATAGCCTTGGAGACGCTGGCCTGTGCCGACATCCGCATTAGTAGTTACTACAGCCTCTTTGTGGTATTGCCTGTTTTTGGTCTGGATGTGTTTTTTATAACTATGTCCTATACCCAGATCCTCAGGGCCATCTTCAGTCTCCCCACAAAGGATGCCCGGATCAAGGATTTTGGGACCTGCAGCTCCCACCTCTTTTTCATCTTAGCCGTTTATTTACCTGGTCTCTTCTCCTTTCTCATACACCGGTTTGGCTACAATGTCCCCCTGCATTTCCACATTCTCATGGCCAACATGTCCCTCCTGGTGCCCCCCATGTTAAATCCTATCATTTATGGAGTGAGGGCCAAAGAGATTTGGGTCAGGCTGCTCCAGTTTATTACTCATCAAGGGATCTAAACATTTTCTCCTTGAGCTCGGGCTCTAAATATGAGCACAGCTGACTGTTGATTTGGTGCTGGGGCCCTCTTTTCTGAATCACTGACTCATAGACTTATAGACTCTAGGACTGGAAGGGAGCTCGAGAGGTCATCGAGTCCAGTCCCCTGCCCTCATGGCAGGACCAAATACTGTCTAGACCATCCCTGATAGACATTTATCTAACCTACTCTTAAATAGCTCCAGAGATGGAGATTCCACAACTTCCCTAGGCAATCTATTCCAGTGTTTAACTACCCTGACAGTTAGGAACTTTTTCCTAATGTCCAACCTAAATCTCCCTTGCTGCAGTTTAAGCTCATTGCTTCTTGTTCTATCATTGGAGGCTAAGGTGTACAAGATTTCTCCCTCCTCCTGATGACACCCTTTTAGATACCTGAAAAATGCTATCATGTCCCCTCTCAGTCTTCTCTTTTCCAAACTAAACAAACCCAATTCCTTCAGCCTTCCTTCATAGGTCATGTTCTCAAGACCTTTAATCATTCTTGTTGCTCTTCTCTGGACCCTCTCCAATTTCTCCACATCTTTCTTGAAGTGCGGTGCCAAGAACAGGACACAATACTCCAGCTGAGGCCTAACCAGCGCAGAGTAGAGCGGAAGAATGACTTCTCGTGTCTTGTTTACAACACACCTGTTAATGCATCCCAGAATCACGTTTGCTTTTTTTGCAACAGTATCACACTGTTGACTCATATTAAGCTTGTGGTCTACTATGACCCCTAGATCTCTTTCTGCCATACTTCTTCCTAGACAGTCTCTTCCCATTCTGTATGTGTGAAACTGATTGTTCCTTCCTAAGTGGAGCACTTTGCATTTATCTTGATTGAACTTCATCCTGTTTACCTCAGACCATTTCTCCAATTTGTCCAGATCATTTTGAATTTTGACCCTGTCCTCCAAAGCAGTTACAATACCTCCCAGTTTGGTATTGTCCGCAAACTTAATAAGCGTACTTTCTATGCCAACATCTAAATCGTTGATGAAGATATTGAACAGAACCGGTCCCAAAACAGACCCCTGCGGAACCCCACTTGTTATACCCTTCCAGCAGGATTGGGAGCCATTAACAACTACTCTCTGAGTACGGTTATCCAGCCAGTTATGCACCCACCTTATAGTAGCCCCATCTAAATTGTACTTTCCTAGTTTATCTATAAGAATATCGTGCGAGACTGTATCAAATGCCTTGCTAAAGTCTAGGTATATCACATCCACCGCTTCTCCCTTATCCACAAGACTCGTTATCCTATCAAAGAATGCTATCAGATTAGTTTGACCTGATTTGTTCTTTACAAATCCATGCTGGCTATTCCCTATCACCTTACCACCTTCCAAGTGTTTGCAGATGATTTCTTTAATTACCTGCTCTTTAGCTTTCCTGGCACAGAAGTTAAACTAACTGGTCTGTAGTTTCCTGGGTTGTTTTTATTTCCCTTTTTATAGATGGGCACTATATTTGCCCCCTTCCAGTCTTCTGGAATCTCCCCCGTCTCCCATGATTTCCCAAAGATAATAGCTAGAGGCTCAGATACCTCTTCTATTAACTCTTTGAGTATTCTAGGATGCATTTCATCAGGCCCTGGTGACTTGCAGGCATCTAACTTTTCTAAGTGATTTTTTACTTGCTCTTTCTTTATTTTATCTTCTAAACCTACCCTCTTCCCGTAAGCATTCACTATACTAGACATTCCTTCAGACTTCTCAGTGAAGACTGAAACAAAGAAGTCATTAAGCATCTCTGCCATTTCCAAGTCTCCCGTTACTGTTTCCCCCTCCTCACTGAGCAGTGGGCCTACCCTGTCCTTGGTCTTCCTCTTGCTTCTAATGTATTGATAAAAAGTCTTCTTGTTTCCCTTTATTCCCATAGCTAGTTTGAGTTCATTTTGTGTCTTTGCCTTTCTAATCTTGCCTCTGCATTCCTGTGTTATTTGCCTATATTCATCCTTTGTGATCTGACCTTGTTTCCATTTTTTATATGACTCCTTTTTATTTTGTATGTCACGCAAGATCTCGTGGTTAAGCCAAGGTGGTCTTTTGCCACATTTTCTATCTTTCCTAACCATCGGAATAACTTGCTTTTGGGCCCTTAATAGCGTCCCTTTGAAAAACTGCCAACTCTCTTCAGTTGTTTTTCCCCTCAGTCTTGATTCCCATGGGACCTTACCTATCAGCTCTCTGAGCTTACCAAAATCCACCTTCCTGAAATCCATTGTCTCTATTCTGCTGTACTCCCTTCTACCCTTCCTTAGAATTGCAAACTCTATGATTTCATGATCACTTTCACTCAAGCTTCTTTCTACTTTCAAATTCTCAACAAGTTCCTCCCTATTTGTTAAAATCAAGTCTAGAACAGCTTCCCCCCAGTAGCTTTTTCAACTTTCTGAAATAAAAAGTTGTCTGCAATGCAGTCCAGGAACTTATTGGATAATCTGTGCCCCGCGGTGTTGTTTTCCCAACATATATCTGGATAGTTGAAGTCCCTCATCACCACCAAATCTTGGGCTTTGGATGATTTTGTTAGTTGTTTGAAAAAAGCCTCATCCACCTCTTCCGCCTGATTAGGTGGCCTGTAGTAGACTCCCAGCACGACATCACCAGTGTTTTTTACCCCTTTTAACCTAACCCAGAGACTCTCAACACTTCCGTCTCCTATGTCCATCTCCACCTCAGGCCAAGTTTGTACATTTTTAATATATAAGGCAACACCTCCTCCCTTTTTCCCCTGTCTATCCTTCCTGAGCAAACTATACCCATCCACACCAACATTCCAGTCGTGTGTATTATCCCACCAAGTTTCAGTAATGCCAACAATGTCATAGTTGTATTTATTTATTAGCACTTCCAGTTCTTCCTGCTTTTTACCCATACTTCTTGCATTTGTATATAGGCATCTAAGATACTGGTTTGATCTTGCCTCCCAGCTTTGCCCTGACCCTCCTTTCTCTCTGCCATTATAGCCCGTGCTCCCTCCTGGTTCCAACCCATCTCCCAGGTCTTGTTCCCCACTTACCTGTGGGCTTTGCTCACCTATCCCCGTTGAACCTAGTTTAAAGCCCTCCTTACTAGGTTAGCTAGTCTGTGCGCAAATAAGGCCTTTCCCCTCTTCGAAAGGTGAACGCCATCTGTTCCTAGCAGTCCTTCCTCGAATAGCATCCCGTGGTCGAGGAAGCCAAAGCCCACCTGGCTGCACCATCTTCGCAGCCAGGCATTCACCTCCATGATGCATCTGTCTCTGCCTGGACCCCTACTTTCAACTGGAAGAATTGAAGAGAGCAGTCAAAAGACATTAAATCTTTTCCTGACCTTACTGTGCTGTGTCAGCCTGACAACCTGGGAAACTGGTCTGTGTACAGCTCATTGGGTGGCCACCTTTCTAATTGCCGGTAACTGCACCCATGAAGCCCCTCCTCTTACTCCACCTCTTCAGCCAAGGGTACACCCCTGCTCTGCCTCTTCTGCCCAAGATCCCACCTCTGTCCGTCACTCCTCTCCTCCCCTCCCCGGTCACTCACTGGAGCATTTCCACTACCCTCCCCACACCCTCAGCTGCAAGGGAGATATTTCAGATGTTCTTAGGGTGCACCCACTTTCACCATGGTTCCAGAGGCTTCTGGGGCTCTTGAAAACTCTTGGGTTTTGGCAGATAACTTAGCAGTTAGCTGACGGGAGCACAGTAGCTAATTCCTATCTAAAAAAAAGAAAGAGAAATAAATGTTAGACCCACTCAGCTCTAATACTGAAGTGTTCTGACATCTTGTGGCAAGTCGCTTAACGGACACTGGTTATGTTTAAAATTTTAATGTATATTAATGCTTTGTTACTAGCTCCAAACAGAGAGAGAGAGAGAGAGAGAGAGAGAGAGAGAGGCCCCATCAGGACTCCTGGGTTCTATATGAGTTTTAGGAGGGAAGTGGGGTCTAGTAGGTTATGGCAGGCAACAGATACATCTGGGGTCTGTATAAGAACATGAAAAGTGCTATACTGGATAAGACCAGTGGTCCTTCTAGTCCAGTATTCTGTCTTCCAACAGTGGCCAATGCCAAGCGCTTGGGAAGAAATGAACAGAACAGGATAATTGTTTCGGTTCCCCACTCTGAACTTTGGGGTACAAATGCAGGAACCCACATGAAAGACCACCTAATTTTATATTCTACAATCTTAGGTTAAAGCTTCCCAAAGACAAAAATTACTTCCCTTGTACGTGAACAGTATTGCTGCCACCACCAAGTGATTTACATAAACATTCAGGGAAGGGTCACTTGGAATCCCTAACCCCAAAATATCCCCCCAAGTACCTTCCCTCCCTTTCCTGGGGAGCCTTGAGAAACATATACCAATCAGTTGCCTAAGCAAAGTGAGAATAGACGAGTCCCTTTGTCCTCAGGACACTGAAGTCAACCAGGTTCTTAAAAGAAGAACTTTATTTATAAAGAAAAAAATAAAAGAATCACACCTGTAAAATCAGTATTTCTTGTAACTTTACAGCGTAATAAAATGATTTAAAACAAGGAGGATTCCCTTCTGTACTCAGCTTCATGCTTACAAAAACAAGAATAAAAATACCTCTGTACAATAGGAAAATTCACAAGCCAAAACAAAAGATAAACTAATGTATATCCTTGCCCTCCTTACAATTTCTGTGGTGTTAGATGGGTTATTCCAGGTATATTTTCAGGAGATATTGTATCAGCTTGGCTTCACCCTCCATCTCTCCACAAAACAGAACAACAAACAAAACCTACCCAGTCCTTCATTTGAAAGTATCTTCTTTCCTCATTGGTCCTTCTGGTCAGGTTCCAAGTAGCTTATTTGAACTGCTTAACTCCTTACAGGTAAGGCAATCCAGTACAGCTGCTAAGGAGAGGTTTTATTTTACAGCAAATACAAGGGTTTCTACCCTTCTCCCTTGTCATAACATATTCCCAGATTTGGACCTTGGCGTCCAAAATATGGGGGTTAGCATGAAAACCTCCAAGCTTAGTTACCAGCTTGGACCTGGTAAAGCTGCCACCACCCAAAAAATTAGAGTGTTTTGGGGCACTCTGGTCCCCCCTACAACTTTCCCTGGGGACCCCAAGACCCAAATTCCTTGAGTCTTACAACAAAGGGGAATAAACCATTTTCCCCCCCTTCTCCCTTCCAGGTGTTCCCTCCCTGGGTTCCTGGAGAGATACACAGAAGCAAGCTCCGTGAATCTAAACAGAGGGACTCCACCCTCCCTATTTCCAGTCCTGGAAACAGAAGTACTTCCCTCTTCACCCAGAGGGTATGCAAAGTCAGGCTAGTAAATCTAACACACACAGATTTCCCCCTGATTTCTTGCTCCCACCAATTCCCTGGTGAGCTACAGACTCAATTCCCTGGAGTTCCCCACTAAAGAAAAACTCCAACAGGTCTTAAAAAGAAAGCTTTATATAAAAAGAAAGAAAAAGCACATTAAAATGGTCTCTCTGTATTAAGGTGACAAATACAGGGTCAATTGCTTAAAAGAAATATGAATAAACAGCCTTATTTAAAAGAACACAATTTAACACATTCCAGCAACTACACACATGTAAATACAAAAGAAAAACCAGTATAAACCATTGTCTTATCTCTTTGTACTCACAACTTGGAAACAGAAGATTAAAAAGCAGGAGACAGAAAAATCCTCTCATAGCCGGGAGAGTACAGGCACAAGACCAGAACAAAGGATTTACACACAAACTTCGCTCCACCCAGATTTGAAAAAGTCTTGTTTCCTGATTGGTCCTCTGTTCAGGTGTTTCAGGTTACTCCTTTCCAGGTAAAAAAACATTAACCCTTAGCTATCTGTTTATGACACCCCTATATTCATGACAGTAATCATCAAGTGATTCATTCTCTGTCACCCACTACCAACTTCTGATAAACAGCAGCTAGGGACACCATCTCTGTCCATTCAGGCTATTAGCTACTGGTGGACCTGTCCTCCATGAATGTATCTAGTTCTTTTTTGAACCTTGTTATAGTTTTGGCCTTTGCAACATCTCCCGGCAAAAAGTTCCCAGGTTGACTATGAAGAAATACTGTCTTTGTTTTAAATCTGCTTCCTATTAATTTCAAAGTGCGACCCCAAGTTATGTGTTTTCTGAAGGAATAAATAAAGTTTCCTTATTCAATTTTTTAATACCAGTCATGATTTTATAAACCTATAGCATATCACCCCTTAGTTGTCTGATTTCAAAGTTGAAAAGTCCAAGTCTTATGTTGTCCTTCCCTGTACCATTTCCTAATCCAGTACATCTTTTTTGAGATATGGTGACCAAATCTGAGTGCAGCATTCCACATATAAGTCCACATAGTTAAAGTTTGGCACACATATAAACTGAAAATAAGGTCTCCTATTGAAGGTGTCAGAGAGACAAAATTAAAAGTGCCACCAGAAAAACCTACAAATGTCAATCCATTTTTGATTCCCATTCAGCTAAGCTGTTTTCTCCAATAATGTCATGACCAAGGAGTTCTGCAGGCTAAAAATGAAGAATTGTGACCATTTTCTTTTCTCAATGGTATATGTTCAGATTTTCAAGGTAATTGATTGTTTGTGTGCTATGAAACAGACTAAATAAAAATGCCTGATCTACTTTCTTTGACAGATTCATAAGATTTAAGGTCAGAAGGGACCATTTGATCATCCAGTCTGACATCCTGTATAACACAGGCCATGAAATTTTATCCATTTAACCTGAATCGAGCTTCATAACTTGTGTGTGAATAAGACCTGTTCCACTCTAGGATTTTACATGATGGAAACAAACTATAGGATTAGAAAGGAATGCAAGGGTCAGCAAGTCTGATCCCCTGCCAAGCTACAGAATGTGTTGTGTCTAAACAATCTCGGAGAGATTGGCATCCCACCACCTATGGGATACGTCCAGGGAAGGAGCTTCCACAACCTTCCAAAGTGTTTGTTCCATTGTTCTCTTGGTCTTAAAGTTAGGAAGTTTTTTCTCAGATATAATCGAATTCTGCTATACTGGAGTTTGAACTCACTGCCTGTTATCCTGTGCTCTGTGGCAAGAGATAATAACATTCCTCCATCTTTCTTATCGCAGGCTTTCAAGTATCTGAAGATGGCTTCAATGTCCCCTTCACTCTCCTCTTTTCCAAACAAAATACAAATGGTTGCTTCAGCCCTTGCTCGTATGGCTTTTCTTCTATCCCTTTGATCATTGTTGTCGCTTGCCTCTGGATCCTTTCCAGTTTCTCTACATCCTTTCTATACATCGGTGACCCAGATTAGACACAATGCTTCAGCTGAGGCCTAACCAGTGCCAAGTACTTGAGTACTATCACCTCCCATGATTTCCATTTGCCTTTTTTGAAAAAATCTACACCCCTGAGAGATGTAGCTATATCAACCTTACACTGGTGTAGCCGGCATTAGGTCAATGGAAGAATTCTTCAGTCGACCTAGCTACCACCTCTTGGGGAGGTGGTTTAACTATACTGATGGGAGAACCCATGACATCAGTGTAAGTAGTGTAAATGTTGAAGCACTGCAGCAGCACCATTGTAGCTTTTGAAGTACAGACAAGCTCTCAAGGACGTCTTCCAGAAAAGCATCCAATCTAGACCTGCACACGTATGGAGTTAGAGAATCCATCACTTCCCTTCTTGGTGTGTTCCAAATGTTCAATGCTCTGCATGCCAAACATTGGGCCATTATTTCCAACTGGAATTTGTCTGCCTTCAAATTCCAAAGATTGGATCTTGTTCTGCCTTTCTTCAGTAGATTAAAGAGCATGTTATTGGTATTTAAGATTAGTAAATGAAGCTCTTTAAATCTCCCTCTCTCACCTGCATTTTCTCCAGTCTCCAAGCATTTTTTTGGCTCCTTTCTGCACTCTCTCCACTTTTTCAACATCATTTCTGAAGTGTGGTTCCTGGGAGTGGACACAGTTGTTTTCACCAATAACATGTGCAGAGGTAAAATCTTTCCCCTGCTCCAAACTCACCACTCCCGCTTAGGTATGCAAGGATCACATCAGCACTTTTGCTCACAGCATCACACTGGGAGCTCACGATGAGTTGATTGTCTACAATGACCCCAACATCCTTTTCATGGTCCCTGTGTCTCATAATGAAGTGCCCTGGTCTGCGGAGCAAGACTGCATTCCCTCTTCCGAGAGGATCCCTTTGCATTTGTCTGTGTTAAAACATTTTGTTTGCATGGACCCAGTTCACCAAATAGTTCAAATCAATCGGAATGCCTGCCCTGGCCTCTTCCACAGAACCCCATAGAAAGAGCCCATTCACTGACAATGACCCATTGACAACCTTTAAGTTTAACACAGAACTGTCCTGTATTTGCCTCCCCCCTGTCTTTTTGGCTCTCCGGCTGTGTCATAAACAGACAGTTAAGGGTTAATGCCTCTTTTACCTGTAAAGGGTTAAGAAGTTTACCTAGCCTAGCTGACACCTGACCAGAGGAACCAGTGTGGGGACAGGATGTTTCAAGAGGACTGGAGGGAAGTTTTCTTTTGTCCCAGTGTTAGTTTCAGTTTTATGCGAGAGTGAAAAGACCCAGGAATCAAACAGGGTAGTGAGTATTAAAGAAGAAATTAATTAGTTTATGTTTATTTTGTTTTGTGACTTGTCCTGTGCATTAGAGGGATAATCAAATTGGGCCTTTTTTGTAACTAAGGTTTTGCGCAGGGGAACATCCTCTGTGTTTTGAATCTGTTGTCTGTGGAGTAGCTTGGATGCTAATCTCACAGAGGTATCTCTTTTACCCCTTTTCTTTAATTAAAAGCCTTCTTTCTAAGAACCTGATTTATTTTCCTTGTTTTAAGATCCAAGGGGTTTGGATCAGTGTTCACCAGGAAATTGGTGGAGAAGTCTCTCTAGTTTACCGAGGGATCAGTTACAGTATTTGGGAGGGAGAGATTTTGTGGGGGAAGGCAGTTTTCCAAATGTCTCATAAACAGCTGTTTTGAACGATTTGGGTTGTTGCAGCATACTGATCTAAGCTGGCAATTAATCTTAGGGGTCCTCATGCAGGTCCACACCTCTCTACCCTGAAGTTCAGAGTGGGGGTGAAACCTGTGATAGGCTGCCTCACTGTGTGTTTCTGGTTACAAGTGAGATGTCCAGGGGACAAAACTGGTCTCAGGGCCCAGCATCTAGGGGCACAGCTCCCTGCTCACAGTGAGATGCACTAGAATGGAAGCTGCACTCTGAGAATGGGCCTAGAAACCTAGAGCCAGAGGCAGGTCTCTAACCTCTAATTTTGTTTCATGACTGGCTGGCGAAAGCTTTCCTGTAACTTCGCTAGGTGTGTCCCTGCCTGTGAATATCTGAGTGAGTGCAGGACCTGGAGGAGTTTGCAGCTTTTCACTTTATCACAGTCTGGGCGAGGTCCCAGACGGGTGTGTCAGAGGGCTCAGCTTTACCCCAGGTCCAGGTTTCGTCCCAGGGAAGTCGGTCATAGTGGCACAGTGATCAGCTGGAGATCAGTCAAAGAGGTTACCAGTTTATTTGCTTATTTCAGGAAAGGGAAATAGAGACAGAAAAACATCAAAGTAAGCGAAAACAGCAAAACAGTTGTGAAGTTGGAGCTATTCAGATTGCAGGCAGCAGATAAAGAAGAACATAGGAGAATTTTAGAGCTAACACAGGGAAAGGCTGCCAGAGAGGAGGCTGACCACAGGAGGGCTATGAAACTAAAACAACAAGAAACTGAGAAGAAAGAAGGAGAGCGGAAACACCAATTGGAAAAGCAGAACCAGAACCTTCCCACTCAACTGATTCCCAACTCTTCAAAAATCCAAAACTGGGAACAATTGTATCCTGCATACAATGAGGCTGAATACTTCACTACCTTAGAGAGGCTGTGCGTGATTCATAAGATTCCTGATGATTGGTAGATGCCCACATTAGTTGCAAAGTTAATTGGTTTAGCGAACAGGAGCTGCTAACAGGGAGTTTCGCAAGGGAGTTTGAAAGGGGAGTAGGAAGGGAGTGGGGGTCCCTTGTCAGTCTCATCTGTGACCCATTGGTCCCTTGAACCTATAAACTAAGCCACATCCAAAACCTTTCTGTTTAAAGCAGAGCAGAGTGGACAGGGAGTTGCAGACGGGAATTTGAGAGAGTTTGACAGAGGGAGGCTTATGATGGTGAGGAGGACCCGCAACACCTGTGGCAACACTGCTTCTGTCTCCTCCACCTGCGCCTGTAGCCAGACAGAGCACCAAAGCATGGATGCTTTTACCCAGATTCTGGTGTGGGCTTGCAAAGACTGTAACTTGCAATTTCCACTTACTGATATCCAGGCTGGGGGTGGCATCCAATGTGAAAGGTGCCTACTGGTGGAATCTCTCAGGCAGCAGGTGGGAGAGCTACAGGAGGAGGTGGCTAGGCTGAGGAACATCCGTATCCATGAGCAATTCCTGGACAGTATTCATGTGGAGACAGCTGACATAGCTGTCCCAGTTCACAGGACTACCGACACACCAGTGGAGGGGGAGATGGCTCAGGGTGGACACTGGCAGCTGGTTACTTCTGGCAGCAGGCAGTGCTCCACCCCTACTGCGAACCCTCCCGCCGTAGTAATAGGTAACCGTTATGCTCTTCTTGATACAGGAGAGAAGGAATCACCCCCAACAGTTAAGGAGGCGAAGCCTCGTACCCCTAAGGCTGGGAGGTCTGCTGCCACCACTGATAATAAGAAATGTAGGGTAGTGGTGGTTGGAGACTCTCTGCTGAGGGGGACGGAGACACCCATCTGTCGCCCTGACCATTCATCCCGGGAGGTATGCTGCCTGCCAGGGGCTCGTATCAGAGATGTTACAGAAGCATTGTTGAGGATTATCCGGCCTTCTGACTACTACCCCATGCTATTCATCCATGTGGGCACAAATGATACTGTGAGGTGTGACACTGAGCAGATCAAGAGTGACTACAGGGCTCTGGGAGTACGGGTTAAGGGGTTTGGAGCGCAGGTGGTATTCTCTTCGATTCTTCCTGTTGAAGGTAGGGGCCCGGGCAGAGACAGATGCATCGTGGAGGTGAATGCCTGGCTATGAAGATGGTGTCGCCAGGAGGGCTTTGGCTTCCTCGACCACGGGATGCTATTCGAGGAAGGACTGCTAGGCACAGATGGCGTTCACCTTTTGAGAAGGGGAAAGGCCTTATTTGCGCACAGACTAGCTAACCTAGTAAGGAGGGCTTTAAACTAGGTTCGACAGGGATAGGTGAGCAAAGCCCACAGGTAAGTGGGGAACAAGACCTGGGAGATGGGTTGGAAACAGGAGGGAGCACGGGCTATAATGGCAGAGAGAAAGGAGGGTCAGGGCAAAGCTGGGAGGCAAGATCAAACCAGTATCTTAGATGCCTATATACAAATGCAAGAAGTATGGTTAATAAGCAGGAAGAACTGGAAGTGCTAATAAATAAATACAACTATGACATTATTGGCATTACTGAAACTTGGTGGGATAATACACACGACTGGAATGTTGGTGTGGATGGGTATAGTTTGCTCAGGAAGGATAGACAGGGGAAAAAGGGAGGAGGTGTTGCCTTATATATTAAAAATGTACACACTTGGACTGAGGTGGAGATGGACATAGGAGACGGAAGTGTTGAGAATCTCTGGGTTAGGCTAAAAGGGATAAAAAACACTGGTGATGTAGTGCTGGGAGTCTACTACAGGCCACCTAATCAGGCGGAAGAGGTGGATGAGGCTTTTTTCAAACAACTAACAAAATCATCCAAAGCCCAAGATTTGGTGGTGATGGGGGACTTCAACTATCCAGATATATGTTGGGAAAATAACACCGCGGGGCACAGACTATCCAATAAGTTCCTGGACTGCATTGCAGACAACTTTTTATTTCAGAAAATTGAAAAAGCTACTAGGGAGGAAGCTGTTCTAGACTTGATTTTAACAAATAGGGAGGAACTCGTTGAGAATTTGAAAGTAGAAGGAAGCTTGGTTGAAAGTGATCATGAAATCATAGAGTTTGCAATTCTAAGGAAGGGTAGAAGGGAGTACAGCAAAATAGAGACAATGGATTTCAGGCAGGTGGATTTTAGTAAGCTCAGAGAGCTGATAGGTAAAGTCCCATGGGGATCAAGACTGAGGGGAAAAACAACTGAGGAGATGTCATAAACAGATAGCTAAGGGTTAATGTCTCTTTCACCTGGAAAGAAGTAACCTGAAACACCTGACCAGAGGACCAATCAGGAAACAAGACTTTTTCAAATCTGGGTGGAGGGAAGTCTGTGTGTGGGTCCTGAGTTCTTTGTCTTGTATCTGTCCCTCTCGGCTATGGGAAGGATTTTTCTATTTCCTGCTTTCTAATCTTCTGTTTCCAAGTTGTGAGTACAGAGATCATAAAACAATAGAGGTTATTGTTTTTTTTCTTTTGTATTTACATGGTATAGTTGCTGGAGTGTTTTGAATTGTATTCTTTTTGAATAAGGCTGTTTATTCATATTTCTTTTAAGCAATTGACCCTGTATTTGTCACCTTAATGCAGAGAGACCATTTTTATGTATTTTTTTTTCTTTTTACATAAAGCTTTCTCTTTAAGACCTGTTGGAGTTTTTATTTAGTGGGGAACTCCAGGGAATTGAGTCTGTGCTCACCAGGGAATTGGTGGGAGGAAGAAGTCAGGGGGAAATCTGTGTGTGTTAGATTTACTAGCCTGACTTTGCATTCCCTCTGGGTGAAGAGGGAAGTACTTCTGTTTCCAGGACTGGAAATAGAGAGGGTGGAATCCCTCTGTTTAGATTCACGGAGCTTGCTTCTGTGTATCTCTCCAGGAACCCAGGAGGGAACACCTGGGAAGGAGGAGGGGGAAGGGAAATAGTTTATTCCCCTTTGTTGTGAGACTCAAGGAATTTGGGTCTTGGGGTCCCCAGGAAAGGTTTTGGAGGGACCAGAGTGCCCCAAAACACTCTAATTTTTTGGGTGGTGGCAGCTTTACCAGGTCCAAGCTGGTAACTAAGCTTGGAGGTTTTCATGCTAACCCCCATATTTTGGACACTAAGGTCCAAATCTGGGACTAGGTTATGACATGGTGGCAGCGTTTATGGGAAAGATAGAATCCAGAAGCCAGTAGGAATATTATATTTTTCTTTATCTGCTAGGAGCTTTTAAGCAGAGAGAAACAGTTTGGTTTTAAAGGGAACCAGAGAGAATTTTTTTTTCTGCTCTCTCTGGCAGTTGTGGCTTGCATATTAAGCAAGGAACCATTAAGGAGCTATTACGGGTCTTTTGTCAGACAATAGCACTCCCATTAGAGGGCAATTACCAGCACTATACACATGCAAATAAAGTGGTGTTTCTGGTTTACTTTACATTGAAAAGATTAGCTAGAGGAAGAAAGGGAAAAAAGCATTGTTGCTAGGCAGACCCCAGGAGGCAACAGAGAACCTGCAGTTCAGACAATAAACACCAGAGGGCACCCCAACACAAGAAAACAGGGGTGCAGAAGAACAAATCAAAGAAGCTGAACACAGGCGACAACTGGAAAAAAGACAAAAAGAGGTGGAGCTGAAAGAAAAGGAAGAAAGCATCAAACTGGCAGCCTGCAAAAGAGAACAAGCAGCCAAAGAGGCAGCCCACAAAAGAAAACTAGAAGAAGAAGAGGTGGCCCACAGAAGGAAACAAGAAGAAGAAGACATGGCCCACCGCCGAGAAATGGAAAAACAACAAAAAGAAAGTGAAGAGAAGGAAAAACAGAGAAAACATGAACTGGACTTAGCACAAGCTGTGCTGCATGCGCCAGCCAATCCTAACAACCCTTCGCCAATTATGGTTCCACAGCACAGGAAATTTCCCACCTACAAGGCAGGTGATGACACTGAAGCCTTCTTGGAAAATTTTGAAAGAGCCTCTCTTGGGTACCGCATCTCTGAAGACCAGTACGTGGTAGAATTGAGGCCACAGCTCAGTGGACCTTTAGCAGAGGTGGCAGCTGAAATGCCTAAGGAGAACATGAACGACTATAAACTTTTTCAAACCAAGGCCAGATACAGAATGGGGATAACCCAGGATCATGCCCGTCGGCATTTCAGAACCCAAAAGTGGAAACCAGATGTGTCATTTCCCAAACACGCCGACTACGTTGGGAAAAATTATGAGGCCTGGATATCAGGACACAATGTTAAATCCTTGGAAGAACTGCACCTCCTTATACAAATGGAGCAGTTCTTGGATGGTGTTCCTGAGGACATAACACGGTACATACAAGATGGAAAACCCAAAAATCTCACCGAGGCGGGGGAGATTGGAGCCAGATGGATGGAAGTGGCAGAAAGCAAGAAAGCTACTGTCAAGGGGAACGAATACCCCAGAGGGCACACCGACCATAAACCTTACAACCGAGGGCAGCCAAAAACTCCACCTATAACCCAAGTAAAGCCACAGACACACTATTCTTCCACCTCACCAGTCTCCAGTAACTCACCTCGACTCAGTGACCCATCAGATGGAAGATGCTTTAAGTGTAATGAACTGGCACATATCAAGGCCAACTGTCCAAAGAACGCCATCCGAGTGCAGTTCATTACACCACCATCACACCAAAGATCCCCAGGCCCAGATGCCTCTCAAATACCCTTGGAGCGAAGGGAAAATTTGAGAGTGGGCGGAAAGAAGGTTACTGCGTGGAGAGACACGGGGGCACAAATGTCAGCTATTCACCAATCCTTCGTAGACCCCAAATTCATCAACCCAAAGGCCCAAGTGACAATTTACCCCTTCGTGTCACAAGCTGTAGACTTGCCTACAGCTGAACTGCCTGTCCAGTACAAAGGCTGGTCAGGAATGTGGACTTTTGCAGTCTATGACAATTATCCTATCCCCATGCTACTGGGGGAAGACTTGGCCAACCAGGTGAAGCAAGCCAAGAGAGTGGGAATGGTTACACGCAGCCAAACCAGGCAAGCTTCCAGACCCATTCCTGTTCCTGAGCCTTCCACAGACGCCCCGTCTGTGTTACCAGAGACCCAGACAGAGGTAGTGGACCCGGATTCCACGCCAACCACTGAAACAGCCACAGCACCTCCAGTCCCAGGCCCGGAACTGGAACAGCAACCAGCACCAGCAAGTTCAACCACATCTTCAAACTCAACGCCAGTGGGCGCCAGCGAGCCAAAACTGGCAGAAGCAACAGACAGCCATACTCAAAAGTCTCAGCCAGAGACTGAAATACCCTCAGGTGCGCCAGCGGAGAGCGGTTCACCAGCAACGGAAACAACCCCATCACCTACATCGCTTCCAGAGGGACCAAGCCCAAGTCCACAGTCTGAGGAAGAACTGGTGACCCCAGCCTCAAGGGAACAGTTCCAGACTGAGCAGGAAGCAGATGACAGCCTTCAGAAAGCTTGGGCGGCAGCACGGAGCACCCCACCGCCTCTCAGCTCTTCTAATCTATCCCGGTTTGTTATAGACCAAGGACTTTTATAAAAGGAGATTCTTTCTGGTGGACACCGGGAAGAATGGCAGCCGCAAAAACAGTTGGTGGTTCCAACTAAGTACCGGGGGAAGCTCTTAAGCTAAGCCCATGATCATCCCAGTGGCCATGCTGGGGTTAACAGAACCAAGGACCGGTTGGGGAAGTCCTTCCACTGGGAGGGGATGGGCAAGGACGTTGCCAAGTATGTCCGGTCTTGTGAGGTATGCCAAAGAGTGGGAAAACCCCAAGACCAGGTCAAAGCCCCTCTCCAGCCACTCCCCATAATTGAGGTCCCATTTCAGCGAGTACCTGTGGATATTCTGGGTCCTTTCCCAAAAAAGACACCCAGAGGAAAGCAGTACGTACTGACTTTCATGGACTTTGCTACCCGATGGCCGGAAGCAGTAGCTCTAGGCAACCCCAGGGCTAACACTGTGTGCCTGGCCCTAACAGACATTTTTGCCAGGGTAGGTTGGCCCTCCGACATCCTTACTGATTCAGGATCTAATTTCCTGGCAGGGACCATACAAAAACTGTGGGAAACTCATGGGGTGAACCACTTGGTTGCCACCCCGTACCACCATAAAACCAATGGCCTGGTGGAAAAGTTTAATGGAACTTTGGGGGCCATGATACGTAAATTCGTCAACGAATACTCCAATAATTGGGATCTAGTGTTGCAGCAGTTGCTGTTTGCCTACCGGGCTGTACCACATCCCAGTTTAGGGTTTTCACCGTTTGAACTTGTGTATGGTCACGAGGTTAAGGGACCATTACAGTTGGTGAAGCAGCAATGGGAGGGGTTTACGCCTTCTCCAAGAACTAACATTCTGGACTTTGTAAGCAACCTACAAAGCACCCTCCGACACTCTTTAGCCCTTGCAAAAGAAAACCGAAAGGATGCTCAGGAAGAGCAAAAGGCCTAGTATGACAGACATACCAGAGAACGTTCCTTCAAAGTAGGAGACCAGGTTATGGTCTTAAAGGCGCAACAGGCCCATAAGATGGAAGCATCATGGGAAGGGCCCTTCAAGGTCCAAGAGCGCCTGGGAACTGTGAACTACCTCATAGCATTTCCCAATTCCTCACTAAAGCCCAGAGTGTACCATGTTAATTCTCTCAAGCCTTTCATTCCAGGGACTTAAAGGTTTGTCAGTTTACAGTCCAGGGAGATGATGCTGAGTGGCCTGACGGTGTCTACTACGACGGGAAAAAAGACGGTGGCGTGGAAGAGGTGAACCTCTCAACCACTCTGGAACGTCTGCAGCGGCGACAAATCAAGGAGCTGTGCACTAGCTTCGCCCCATTGTTCTCAACCACCCCAGGACAGACTGAATGGGCATACCACTCCATTGACACAGGTAATGCTCACCCCATTAGAACCCTACCCTACCGGGTGTCTCCTCATGCCCAAGCTGCTATAGAACGGGAGATCCAGAACATGCTACAGATGGGTATAATCCGCTCATCTACCAGTGCATGGACATCTCCAGTGATTCTGCTACCCAAACCAGATGGGGAAATACGCTTTTGTGTGGACTACCGTAAGCTAAATACGGTAACTCGTCCGGACAACTATCCAATGCCACACACCGATAAGCTATTGGAGAAGTTGGGACGTGCCCAATTCATCTCTACAATAGACTTAACCAACGGGTACTGGCAAGTACCGCTAGATGAACCTGCCAAGGAGAGGTCAGCATTCGTCACCCATGCGGGGGTGTATGAATTTAATGTCCTTCCTTTCGGGCTGCAAAATGCACCTGCCACCTTCCAGAGGCTGGTAGATGGTCTACTAGCAGGACTGGGAAAATATGCAGTTGCCTACCTCGATGATGTGGCCATTTTTTCAGACTCCTGGCCCGAACACCTACTACACCTGGAAAAGGTCTTTGAGCGCATCAGGCAGGCCGGACTAACAGTTAAGGCCAAAAAGTGTCAAATAGGCCAAAACAGAGTGACTTACCTGGGGCATATCATAACCTAGTCCCAGATTAGGACCTTAGCGTCCAAAAAATGGGGGTTAGCATGAAAACCTCCAAGCTTAGTTACCAGCTTGGACCTGGTAAAGCTGCCAGCACCCAAAAAATAAGAGTGTTTTAGGGCACTCTGGTCCCCCCAAAAACCTTCCCTGGGGACCCCAAGACCCAAATCCCTTGAGTCTCACAACAAAGGGAAATAAACCTTTTCCCCTCACCCCTTCAGGTGTTCCTGGAGAGAGACACAGAAGCAAGCTCCGTGAATCTAAACAGAGGAATTCCACCCTCTCTATTTCCAGTCCTGGAAACAGAAGTACTTGCCTCTTCACCTAGAGGGAATGCAAAGTCAGGCTAGTAAATCTAACACACACAGATTTCCCCCTGACTTCTTCCTCCCACCAATTCCCTGGTGAGCACAGACTCAATTCCCTGGAGTTCCCCACTAAAGAAAAACTCCAACAGGTCTTAAAAAGAAAGCTTTATATAAAAAGAAAGAAAAAATACATAAAAATGGTCTCTCTGTATTAAGGTAACAAATACAGGGTCAATTACTTAAAACAAATATGAATAAACAGCCTTATTCAAAAAGAATACAATTCAAAGCACTCCAGCAACTATACCCAGGTAAAGACCTTGCGTGACCTACAGAATAAAAAGGCATCATAGAAAAAATGGAAACTAGGTCAGATTACAAAGGATGAATATAGGCAAATAACACAGGAATGCAGAGGCAAGATTAGAAAGGCAAAGGCACAAAATGAACTCAAACTTGCTATGGGACTAAAGGGAAACAAGAAGACTTTTTATCAATACATTAGAAGCAAGAGGAAGTCCAAGGACAGGGTAGGCCCACTGCTCAGTAAGGAGGGGGAAACAGTAACGGGAGACTTTGAAATGGCAGAGATGCTTAATGACTTCTTTATTTCGGTCTTCACTGAGAAGTCTGAAGGAATGTCTAATATAGTGAATGCTTACGGGAAGAGGGTAGGTTTAGAAGATAAAATAAAAAAAGGGCAAGTAAAAAATCACTTAGAATAGTTAAATGCCTGCAAGTCACCAGGGCCTGATGAAATGCATCCTAGAATACTCAAAGAGTTAATAGAAGAGGTATCTGAGCCTCTAGCTATTATCTTTGGGAAATCATGGGAGACGGGGGAGATTCCAGAAGACTGGAAGGGGGCAAATATAGTGCCCATCTATAAAAAGGGAAATAAAAACAACCCAGGAAACTACAGACCAGTTAGTTTAACTTCTGTGCCAGGGAAGCTAATGAAGCAGGTAATTAAAGTAATCATCTGCAAACACTGGGAAGGTGGGAAGGTGATAGGGAATAGCCAGCATGGATTTGTAAAGAACAAATCGTGTCAAACTAATCTGATAACCTTCTTTGATAGGATAACGAGCCTTGTGGATAAGGGAGAAGCGGTGGATGTGATATACCTAGACTTTAGTAAGGCATTTGAAACGCTCTCGCACGATATTCTTATAGATAAACTTGGAAAGTACAATTTAGATGAGGCTATTATAAGGTGGGTGCATAACTGGCTGGATAACCGTACTCAGAGAATAGTTATTAATGGCTCCCAATCCTGCTGGAAAGGTATAACAAGTGGGGTTCCGCAGGGGTCTGTTTTGGGACCGGCTCTGTTCAATATCTTCATCAACGATTTAGATGTTGGCATAGAAAGTACGCTTATTAAGTTTGCGGACAATACCAAACTGGGAGGTATTGTAACTGCTTTGGAGGACAGGGTCAAAGTTCAAAATGATCTGGACAAATTGGAGAAATGGTCTGAGGTAAACAAGATGAAGTTTAATAAAGATAAATGCAAAGTGCTCCACTTAGGAAGGAACAATCAGTTTCACACATACAGAATGGGAAGAGACTGTCTAGGAAGGAGTATGGCAGAAAGAGATCTAGGGGTCATAGTAGACCACAAGCTTAATATGAATCAACAATGTGATACTGTTGCAAAAAAAGCAAATGTGATTCTGGGATGCATTAACAGGTGTGTTGTAAACAAGACACGAGAAGTCATTCTTCCGCTTTACTCTGCGCTGGTCAGGCCTCAGCTGGAGTATTGTGTCCAATTCTGGGCACCGCATTTCAAGAAAGATGTGGAGAAATTGGAGAGGGTCCAGAGAAGAGCAACAAGAATGATTAAAGGTCTTGAGAACATGACCTATGAAGGAAGGCTGAAGGAATTGGGTTTGTTTAGTTTGGAAAAGAGAAGACTGAGAGGGGACATGATAACAGTTTTCAGGTATCTAAAAGGGTGTCATCAGGAGGAGGAAGAAAACGTGTTCACCTTAGCCTCCAATGATAGAACAAGAAGCAATGGGCTTAAACTGCAGCAAGGGAGATTTAGGTTGGACATTAGGAAAAAGTTCCTAACTGTCAGGGTAGTTAAACACTGGAATAGATTGCCTAGGGAAGTTGTGGAATCTCCATCTCTGGAGCTATTTAAGAGTAGGTTAGATAAATGTCTATTAGGGATGGTCTAGACAATATTTGGTCCTGCCATGAGGGCAGGGGACTGGACTCAATGACCTCTCGAGGTCCCTTCCAGTCCTGGAGTCTATGAATCTATGAATCTATGAGCTATCAGTCATACTGTACCATCTGGAAAGGAAAAGAAAGCGATGCTGCTGTGCAGTGCCGCAGCACCATGTCTGCCAGCAGCATCCAGTAGACATACAGTGACAGTGAAAAAAGGCCAGAAAGGATTTTTTTCCCTTTGCTTTTACAGAAGGGGGGGCGATGGTGATGACATATACCCTGAACCACCTGCAACAATGTTTTTCACTCTTCAGGCTTTGGGAGCTCAGCCCAGAATTCAAATGCTAGTGACCCAACAGAGAGAGGGGAAGAGGTAATTCCATGGGGTGGGAAGCCAGAGAAAGCAGGTTTGTAAGAGCTGCTGAGAAAATAAAAACCTCTTAGCCCAGAGAGCACAGATCACAATCTCTAGCAAAGGAGGATGAGGAAGGTCCCAGTGCTTAGCGCAGGGATTGCAGGGAAAGACCAGGAGTGAGTGTGTAAATGTTTTGCATGTGCATAACACTGGGGTTGGGAAGCAGCTCCACAGAGAGCTAGCCAACATGCAAAGTCCCCAGCAGTAGGGTGTTGAGGCAAAGGCACCTAATTAGCCTCTGCTCAGCCCTGCCCCCAATCAGGGGAAATAGATTGTGGCTGGGGAGAAGCCTGGTGCCTGGCCTTTAGAACTGCCTGCACCTGCGGGCCGGAGGGTTTAAGGGCTATGAAGGCTGGCTGGCAGCCAGAAGAAGGTGGGGAATGGCCAGGGCAAGGCCAGTCTCCAGGCTGAGGGCAGACTCTGTTTAGGAGAGGAGATGGTCAGGCCTGCAAGCTGTACATAGTATATCACTGGTGGTGGGAGAATGTTGTGTAAATAAAGCCACTAGTGCTGCATAACTAGAAGTCTCTCTGAGCTTTATTGGGGCAGCCAGTGGGCCCCAGGAAGAGGGGCAGGCAGAGAACTTGTCACATCCCCCTATATCCTTACCTCACCAGACCCTGGAATACCAAGAACACAAAGATGGCCTTAGACTGAGATCCCTACTGAACAGGACACTGAGGGGAAAGGAAACCCAGTAAATAAACTCAGGTTAAGGTTCAGGAAGGAGCTGAAAGACACAAAAGGTACAAACTGTCTTAGCAAAAGACACGGTAAAATAACAATACTTCAAAATGCAGACTTGTGATAAAAGTTTTAGTGTTGTGAAACCTCATTATGCGAAGTTTGTGGCTAATGGTTATTCTTATAAAAAAGAATTTGGTACTGATGCTGAATCCTATGAAAAGTGTAATACACATGATTTTTGGGAAAGTTTTTGATATAATAGGAGTAATAAACAAAAAACCTTACAGGAATACTGCTTCTCCGCTAACGCCTGTAAACAGGCTCAAAGCTTGTCAGAGCAGGGAAACCATAATAAACCTGGTCTGCTGTGTGGAAGGGGAAACTGAGGCACACCTCATGGCCTTGGTGGATATCTCTATTGAGTTATCACCATTTGAAAAGACACAGTGGTTAACCATGCTGCACAGACACAAAGTATGTTTTCTAGCCACACAGAGAAGGCACTCTTTTTCACTTTTGAGCTCACTAGGCTGATCCACAGTTGTTAAAAGGTACACAGAACTTTGGAACAACAACTTCGTAACACTACAATGCTTGCAACATTTGGGAATTGTATGGTCACAACCTAAAGAGAGCTTTGGCACACAACCTCCGCAGTAATCAGTGTCTAACACTCCTGCAGTAAACTAAGGGGGGAGATGTGACATTTTGTGCCCCGGAGCAGCACTCTGGCACCCCCATATTTACCTTGGTGATATGATTATGATGTGTTTTTTATAAGGCATATCATGTAAGATATCAATGGAAAAGTTATGATTTGCTGAATATGCTTACCCTATTTGTATGCATGCATCATTTTTGTAGCTAAAGTTACATACAGAGAGATTATGTACCAGTATTTGAAGTGTGTTTGCTCCTGGGTAACACCCACAATAGAGTTTACATCCAGTCTAGCCAGCACATTGTGAATATACCATTCAGAGTAGTCACCCATTATGAAACACTATAGGCCTCAGAAGAAGTTTATCGGCACCTGAATGACTTTCCTGTGAATGCTGTAGCCAGGATATGGGTAATGGCCCCTGCCATGACTTATCGAAGCAGGCAAGGGCATGTGAGCAGCTCATGTCACACTGGACTCCGTCTTATGTGAACTTTCTCACTAATTGTGCTGGGGCCTTTTGCTTTGAAAAATGAAGTTCCCTCCACATGGCAGATGCTATAACAGGGGGAAGCCTAACCCTAAGCAACATCATCATCCGGTCTCACTCCCCCCACAACCAACACCTAGAAACAGCTTAGGAACAAGGACTAAACTCGGGCTGTGGTCCCAGGCTGACGGGGTTTCTAGCCTGTATATGGAAGACTGGTGGGTTGTTTGTACCATGAGGGTGAGACACTGCTTGATTCAAAACCTGTCTAATTAATAGAACTTGCATTATGATTTTGTTTATTTCTGTGGTAACGAGATTTGATCTCTTCGTTATTATTTACAGTCACTTAAAATGTATCTGTCTGTACTTAATACATCTGTTTTATATATTTTGCCTGAAACAGAGTGTTGTTTGAAATGCAAAAGGGAAATCTCCTCAGGAAATGGAGTTGGTGCATTATCCTCTCCACATTGAGGAAAGAGCAGACTGCGTAATAAACTTCCACTGGACAGACTCCTGACAAGGGGGAAATGGCACAGCTCTGGGGTCCTAGGCTGGGGACTTGGGGAGAACCGGCTGGAACCTCTCTATTGTTGGTTCATGAGTGGCTACTGAAAGCATTCATGTAACTGCAGCTAGGTGTGTCCCTACCTGTGTATGGCTGTGTAAATACAAGATCTGGACAGGATAGCAGCTGCCCATAGCCTTACAATGTGAGAAGGAGCCCAGACTGGTTAGCCAGAGGGCTCAGCGGTATTCCAGTTCCATATCACACACCCCAGAAATCCATCACCCCCACCCAACAAACAGACCCTCCTAGACCGTGAGTCCGTTTCTCTCTTGTCATGGACTCAGTTACTGACGGAGAGATGCTGGTTACAGTAGGTAAGTCAGGACTCATGAGTTCTGTCTGTCATTCTCTGCGGGACCTTCGCCAAGTCCCTTTGCCTGAGTTGACTCTCTGTACAATGGGGATATGTTTATAGGGACTTTACCTAGCTAGGTGTTTTCAAGATCTGTCAATGAATGGTGCTGCACACATGATGATAATTCTTGATGAGAATTACTGATTTCTGATCCTTTAGAAACAGCCCTGTGTGTCAGCAGAAAGTGCTTGTGTCTCCCTTCAGTTATCTGTCTCCAGATCTGTCTGTCTCCTATCTACCAAGCCATCCTGGGCATTTACAGGATATCAGACCCTATGGAGCACAAGTTATTATCCCCAGTTTTCTTCCTAATCTACTATAATTTTTAAAATATATACATATACACAGAGCAGCCAATTCCTCTCTGACTCAGCACAGAGCCCCAGAGTTCTCATCTCCCTTTGGGAAGGTCCCTTAATTACTGTTTACTCCTAAGGCCGTATAAATAGCATAGAAATGCAGAAAGACTTGTCTCCAGCCTGTTTATATCCAGATGCCACTTCTCCCCGAGAGGCTGAATGAACCCCCCTGGGATTGCACAGAGCTATATTATAAATGGTGTAAAACCCTGTGTTTGCTCTCGACGTGGGATGTTGCTGCAGATGCTGGGGTGAGAGAGGTGTGGGACACGGCTACCTGACGGGGATTCCTAGGAAAGACACTTCTGTCTCACAGTTCACAGGTACACATCTCTTGCTGAGGAGCTCACCTGCTCGACAAACCCACTGTGATGTGGGTGTAATGGGATAGAGAATAGATCTGTGGTCCTTTCTGCTCTGCACAGCCATTAAATATCTGCTCGCCACAGGGGTGAGTTTGCTCCTGTATCACTGTCCAAAATGCCATTCCTTTCTGTGGACACCCAGCTGCCCCTGCCGCTGGACTCATGACCTGAGGAGGATGTATTTTAGTGGCACAGTGGATCCTTCACAATGAGAGGTGTTAGTAGATGTACAATATAAGGCCAAAATAGGAGGCTATGCCCTATATTTTGCTCAGGCCCCACTGAGGCAAAATTCCCCGTGGAATAAGAACTGAGTAAAGACCTCAGGAGCCAGATATATCTTAATGCACAGACACTATCACCTCTTTCTCTTACATTTCAGGGCTCTGGCTGTTAACGGGGAGAAGGGAGGAGTTACCTTAATTTTATCTGCTGGAAAGCATGGAGGTGCTAGGGCTCCTCACTGGAATAACTATAAGAATTTTTCAACATGGGCAAGACATCTTCCCGCCTAGTTTCACTCGAAATGTTGGCTGAACTGTTATTCCTGAAATTTTCAAAACACAATTCATCCAGAAGCAGGCACCCAGCATTGCAAATATGTGTCCAAATGGTTAGAGTTTGGCAAACGTATAAACCACTGAAAATGAGGTCTCCTAATGGAAGGTGTCAGACAGCCTTAACTAAGGGGGCCCCCAGAACCACCTACAATGGCCAATCAGTTGGTGAATCCCATTCAGATAAGCTGTTTGCTACAACCATGTTGGTGACAAGGAGTCCCACAGGCCAAATATGAAGTATTTTGACAACTTTATTTTCTCAATTTTATATGTTCAGATTTTCATTGTAATTGGATGTTCCCTTCTTTGTGTGCTGTGAAACAGAGTAAATAAAAATGCCTGATCTACTTTGTTGATAGATTCATATGATTTAAGGTCAGAAGGGACCATTTGATCATCCAGCCTGACTTCCTGTGTAACACCAGTCATTAAATTTTGCACAGTTACCCCTGATTCAGGCTTCATAACGTGTGTGACTAAGGCCTGTTCCACTCTAGGATTTTACATTATAGAATTATAGAGCCATGAGGATAGAAACATGCAAGCATCAGCCAGTCTGACCCCCTGCCAAGATGCAGGATGTGTTTTGTATTTAAACCATCCCAGAGATTTGGATGTCCCGCCACCTTTGGCTTCCACAACCTCCCAAGGCATCTTTTTCATTGTCCTCCTGGTCTTACAGTTAAGAAGTTTTTTCTCAGATATAATCAAAATCTGCTATGCTGGAGTTTGAACCCACTGCCTGTTGTCCTGTGCTCTGCAGCAAGAGATAAAAACATTCCTCCATCTTTCTTATCGCAGGCTTTCAAGTATCTGAAGATGGCTCCCTTGTTCCACTCACTCTTCTCTTTTCCAAACCAAACACAAATGGTTGCTTCGGCCCTTGCTTTCATGGCTTGTCTTCTATCCCTTTGATCATCATTGTCGCTTGCCTCTGGATCCTTTCCAGTTTCTCTACGTTCTTCCTATACATCAGTGACCCAAACTAGACTTAATACTCCAGCTAAGGCCTAACCAGTGCCAGGTAGATGAGTACTATCACCTGCCATGATTTGCATGTTATGCATTCATTCATACAACCTAACATTGCATTTTCCTTTTTTGAAAATATCCACACTCCGAAGAGATGTAGCTGTGTCAACCTAACCCTGGTGTAGCCGGCATTAGGTCAATGGAAGAATTCTTCTATTGACCTATCTACCACCTCTTGGGGAGGTGGATTAACTGCGCTGGTGGGAGAACCCCTGCTGTCGGTGTAAATAGTGTCTACCTTGAAGCTCCATGGTAGCACTATCGTAACATTTTAAGTGTAGACAAGCCCTCAACCAGATCTTCCAGAAAAGCATCCAGTCTGGATCTGTAGCCATGTGGAGTTAGAGAATCCACCACTTCCCTTCTCGGTGTGTTGCAAACTTTAATCACTCTGAGTGTTAAAAACTTGGCCCTTATTTCCAACTGGAATTTGTCTGGCTTCAGATTCCAGTGATTGGGTGCTGCTTTGCCTTTCTTCACTAGGTTAAAGAGCACGTCATTGATATTTAAGATGAATAAATGAAGATCTAATCATTTTTGTGGCTTTTTTCTGTTCCTTCTCTAGTTTTTCAACATTATTTCTGAAATGTGGATCCCGGGACTGGATGCAGTCAGTTTCACCAATACCATGTGCAAATGTAAAATCCTCCACATGCTCCAATGTATTGCTCCCCTGTTTATGCATCCAAGGATCACCTCTGTGCTTTTGGCCAGAGCATCACACTGGGATCTCATGATGAGTTGGGTGTCTACGGTGACCTGAAATTCTTTTCAGTGCCCTGCATCCCATGTCTGTGGGTCGAGCCTGCTTTCCCTGTTCCAAGAGTATCCCTTTGTATTTGTCTGTATTAAAACATTTTGTTTGCATGGGCCCAGCTCAGCAAATATTCCGGATCAATCAGAGTGCTTGCCCTCGCCTCCTCTTTGTAACCAATCTGCCAATCTTTGGGTTGTCCACAAATTTTATCTGAGGTGATATTCTATTTACTTCCAGATCATTGATGAACATACTGAATAGTATTGGGCCAAAAACGGAACCTTGAAGAACCTCATAAAAACACCCCCATTCAGTGGCAATGGCCCATTGACAACTACTTTCTGAGATCTCTCAGTTAGCCAGTTTTTAGTCCTCTTTGCCTGTGCTCTACTGGTATTGTATACTGTGCATTTTTTTAATCTTATTTTTTTCCCTTACTGAAACAAATGCCTCAGAGAAATCAAGCGCTATTGCATCTGCTTGGTTCCCAGGATCAATCAAAAGTGCACTCTCATTTCAGGATGAAATTGGGTTTATTTGACAAGACATGTTTTCCATAAACCATGTTGTTGACAGGCATTAATTACACTCCTAAGATTTTTTTGTTTAACTAACCCCAGACCAGCTTTTCCATTCTTTCTTAATTTTGTAAAATCTTTTTTTTAAACCTTCCCCTTTTTACTGAATACCTGACGTTTAACACAGAACTGTCCTGGGTTTGCCTCCCCCCCACCCTGTCTTTTGGGATTTTTTGGCTCTCCAGCTGCCTCACCGTGTAAGTCTGGTCCCGAGTGAGATGTGCTCTTGATCAGCCAGTCGTAACTCGGGTGTTTGGAACTCTACGATTCAGTTGTAGATGCTGTTTGTCGCCATCCTTGTCTACTAATGGACTGGAAAGTATTTCATCACCTCATGTGATACGAGTATCTTATACTGCTTCTCTCCAAATGCAGAACACAACTGTCTCTTGACCACCTCTCCTTTGGGGAAATTAGCTCTTTTGAAACACTAAGTGTCTATAGAAATTACTGGTTGGGAACTGTTCTGTTTTTGTCCATTTAAATTTCATCAGTTCTTTCTTCATTTTGCTCTCCTCTATCATATGCCCCCTTCTTTGTCTCTTCTCTAAACTAAACAGTCCCAGACTTTTCAGTCTGTCAGCGTATGGCAGCCACTCCCATTCTCACAGCCTGTCTCAGAAATCCCCTTTCTATCTGCTATATCCTTTATAGAGACTGAGTGTCCACAGCTCAGCGCGTGTCCAGAGCAGGTTATTCTTCATCCCTTAGACATCCAGACATTATCTTTGTTTTGGCCATGGCTGTGAATGAGCAACTGTTTCCATGGAGCTCCTCTCTATGACGAGCAGGTCTTTTCCCTGAATTTGTTTCTAGTTGGATTTGATTCTAGTTTTTTTTCCCTCTGGTACATGTTTTGTCAAAGCTTTGTTTCTTTTCCACTCTTACATTTTGAGCAACTGGGGAACTCCCTGCAGCATGGACTCCTAGCCTGGCTTTTATTGCATTAAGGAACACTGATGAATAGCCAGTATCCACACTCATGTTTCCCACCGGTGCCTCTTAAGGTTTCCCATGCCAAGTTATGTAGGAATTCCTGATGCACAGAACACCATAAAATATGGAATTGGCATTAGTATGGTCATTGTTCATGATTTATTTCTCTGAATAGTGAAAATGTCATTTTTTAATTTGTGGAGAGTGAAAAATCTGCCTCAGCCTTGAGAACAGCTTCCAGGAGTCCATGTAGTGTCTAATATTAACCTTGTCTCTCTATCTAGGCATTTGTACGGTGACTATCACCCTAGAACCTTGGCACATACAGGAAGTCAGGGGAAAGTACGGTACATGCAAGAGACACCATTCTGCCTCAGAGTTGGACACGTTCTCCCCTACTCCATGTCAGATTCCAACACAACTGACTTCACCAACTCCTCTAATTTCATCCTGCTGGGCATTCCTGGCCTGGAGACAGCCCATATCTGGATCTCCATCCCCTTCTGCACCATGTACGCCATAGCCATCTTGGGGAACTTCACCATCCTGTTCGTTGTGAAAATGGAGCAGAGCCTCCATGCCCCCATGTACTATTTCCTCTGCATGCTGGCCATCACCGACTTGGTCCTATCCACGTCCATCCTGCCCAAAATGCTGAGCATCTTCTGGTTCAATTCCAGGGAGATCGAGATCAGTGCCTGCCTCGCCCAGATGTACTTCATTCACTGCTTCTCGGTAATAGAGTCTGGGATCCTCATGGCTATGGCTTTTGATCACTATGTGGCCATCTGTGATCCCCTCAGACATTCCACCACCCTGGCAAACCCCATGGTGGTGAAGATTGGACTGGCCGTGGCACTGCGTGGCAGCATGCTTATACTACTCTATCCTCTCCTGACAAAGCAATGGCCATATTGCAAAACCAACATCATCCCCGACACACACTGCATGCACATAGCCGTGGTGAAGCTGGCTTGCGCCGATACCCACATCAGTAGTTACTATGGCCTCTTTGTGCTATTCTGCGTAAAGTGTCTGGATATGATTTGTATTGCCGTGTCCTATACCCAGATCCTCAGGGCCATCTTCAGCCTCCCCACACAGGACGCCCAGCTCAAGGCTTTTCGGACCTGCAGCTCCCACCTCTGTTCCATCTTAGCCTTTTTCATCCCAGCTCTCTTCTCCTCCCTTACGTACCGGTTTGGCAAGAAAGTGGCCCTGCATTTCCGTGTTCTCATTGGCAATGTGAACCTCCTGGTGACCCCCACACTAAACCCCATCATCTACGGTGTGAGGACCAAACAGATCCGGGACAGTCTGCTCCAGCTCTTTACTCATAAAAGGACCTAAGTTTTCTCCTGGTGCTCTGGCTCTCAGATTGAGGTCTATGAAGAGCTGGCTGGAGACATGCTGTCATAAACAGATAAGAAAAGTTAATAGCACAGAAGTACTTTATATCTCTTTGACTATAAAGGGTTAACAAGTCCAGTGAGCCTGGCTGTCACCTGACCAGAGGACCATTCAGGAGACAGGATACTTTCAAATCTTGAGAGAGGGAAGTTTCTGTGTGTGCTGTTAGAATTTGGTGGTTGTTCACTCTGGGGCCTCAGAGTGACCAGACATGCAACCAGGTTTCTCTCCAATCTCTCCAATACAGGCTCTTATAAGTTCAGAATAGTGAGTACTAGATAGATAAAGCGAGTTAGGCTTATGGTTGTTTTCTTTATTTGCAAATGTGTGTTTGGTTGGAAGGAGTTCAAATTGATATTTTGCTGAAAAGATTTTAATTTGTACTTGTATACTTAGGCTGGGAGGTTATTCCCAGTGCCTATAGCTGAAAGACCCTGAACCTATTCCATCTTAAATTTACAAGATCATTTTTACTATTTTTCTCTCTTTAATTAAAAGTTTCTTGTTTAAGAACTTAATTGTTTTCTTTTATTCTGGTGAGACCCCAGGGGACTGGGTCTGGATTCACCTGGGAATTGGTGGGGAGAAAGGAGGGAAGGGAGAGAGAGGTTAATTTCTCTCTGTGTTAGGATTACTTTCTCTCTCAGGAAGAGTCTGGGAGGGGGAAAGAGAAGGAGGGGAGAAGGTGAATTTTCCTCTCTGTTTCAAGATTCAAGGAGTTTGAATCACAGTGATTTTCCAGGGTAAACCAGGGAGGGGAAGCCTGGGAGAGGCAACGGTGAGGGAAAGGGTTTACTTTCCTTGTGTTAAGATCCAGAGGGTCTGGGTCTTGGGGGTCCCCGGGCCAGGTTTTGGGGGGACCAGAGTGTACCAGGCACTGGAATTCCTGGTTGGTGGCAGCACTACAGGATCTAAGCTGGTGATTAAGCTTAGAGGAATTCATGCTGGTACCCCATCTTTTGGACGCTAAGGTTCAGAGTGGGGAATTGTACCATGACACATGCTGTTGGGCCCTCTTCCCTGAATCACTTGCTGGCCAGTCAAAGAGACATTAAAGACTTCCTTGACCTTAATGTGCTGTGTCAACGTGACAGACTGGGGAATCGTTCTGTGTATAACACTTAACATAGGGTTCCCATCTTTCTAATTGCTTTTTACTGGACCCCTGAGGGCCCGTGCCCTGCCCTGCCTATTCCCCCAAGGCCCTGCCTCCTTTTCCACTTCTTCCAATAAGGCCCTGCCTCTGTTCTACCTTTCCTCCAAAGCCCACCCTTGTTGCTCACTGCTCTTCTCCCCATCTCCAGCCACTCACTGGATCATCTCCACCTCCCTGCCTCCAGCCCCCAGCTGGTCTCCCTTTGCAGCCTGACAAGTAGCCTGCAGTGGATGCAGCGCTGGGGCCTTCAAGGCAATCAAAAGTGGAGAGGGAAGCCGGGAAGCTGAGAGTTGAGAGCAGGGTTGCTACAGGCAGGCGAGATTGCACATCAAACAGCTCGTGGGCCCTAAGGTTCAGCTACAGATTCCTGAGTGAAGAGACCATTGTGAGGCTTATTTCTTTAGCTTTCCGCTCCTTTTTTTCCCTCTTTGCTGGGGCCTGTAGCAGGTAGGGTCCCTGCATTGAGTATGGGCTGGGAGCCCCTTGTCCTGAGCCAAGCCTGGGGGGAAGGACAAGGGATCAGCTTTGAAGCTAGGGGAATAACAGCTGAGAGAGGCTGAAGAATAAGCCCCCATGTTAGCTGAGAAAGCTGGACACTGGGCAGAGGCCAGGGTGGCTTTGGTAGCTAATAGGGAGGGAGATCAATGGCACCGTATGAGCCAGGTCTCAGAGAGAAAAAGCAATATATAGGCAGCTAGGGATGCATGAGATATGGTCCCAGCGCAAGATACATCCATTCCTGCTGCTTCAGTTTCCCCAGGTGTAAAAGAGGGATACCTCATAAGAACATAAAAATGTCTGGGGTCCTAGGTTGGAGAGCTGGGGGAAACTGGCTGGAGCCTCTCTATTGCTGATTCATGGGTGGCTAGTGAAAACATTCATGTAACCGCAACTGGATGTGTTCCTGTCTGTGTATGGCTGTGTAAGTGCAAGACCTGGAGAAGATAGCGGCTTCCCATAGCCTCATAGTGTGAAAGGGAGCCCTGATTGGTATATCAGATGGCTCACTGGTATCCCAGTTCCAGGTTACACCCGAGGAAGTTCGTCACACCCACCCAGCGAACGGACCCTCCTAGACCATGCGTCCATTCCCCGCTTGTCATGAACTCAGTTACTGAAGGGGAGATGGTGGTTACAGTAGGTAAATCAGGACTCCTGAGTTCTGTCTGTCATTCTCTGTGGGACCTCCGCCAAGTCACGTCTCCTTTTGCCTGAGTTTACCTATCTGTATAATGGTGATATGTTCATAGGGACTTTATCTAGCTGGAAGTTTTCAGGATCCATCAATGAAAGGTGCGGCACAGTATGATGATAGTTCTTGATGAGAATTACTGATCTTTGATCCCTTAGTGACAACCCTGTGTGCCTGCAGAAAGTGCTCATGTCTCTCCTCAGTCATCTGTCTCCAGATCTGTCTGTCTGCTATCTACCCAGCCATCCTGGGCATTTACAGTGTATTAGACTCCATGGAGGCCTAGGCACTATCCCTGTAGTAAGTGAAGGCCCTGATAAAGGCCCAGTATGAGGCCTGATGCCTGAACTAAAGTCATGGTCAAGACTTTGCTAACATAAAGCAAAGTGAAGCTGTGAGCCAGAGGCAGGCCCTGCTCACAGAAGCTGACAAGGAAAGGGCTGATGCTGCAAGAAGATACGTACCTAAAAGGTCCTGAACACTAGAGATCAGAACATTCACATACTTGCACATTCCACACAGATAACAAGGAACAGGCTGACCCATCCCAATGACAGGGGCAAAAGGGTAATAGGATGGATAGAGTTGTTTTGATTGAACCAACATGTAGAAGGTGAGAGGCGGCACCTTACTACCTAGAGGGGTTGTACCTTGCTGCGTAGAGGGGCTGTCTCTCACCTGTATTCTTGCTGTACTACGGTATTATCATTGTACTGCTGTATTATTGCTGTATTGTATTATTGCTGTACAATATGTACAATGTGTATAACCTTGCTAAACTGTTTAACCAACCCACAGGTAAAAATCAACAAACGGATGGCAGCAAACACCATGAAGGCAAGGAAAAAACAAATTGGTAAAGAAATTAAGCTACATAGTAACTACAAATTGAGTAAACAAATTGCCTGTTAGTACCAGTCATAATTTGGGTCAGTGACACTGCATCCTAACTGAGGCACATGTTAGTCAAAACAATCTTGTTCAGTGTCTGGGTACCAATATTAAATCCTAACACAGCAATATTTGATAAATTGGTTACTGTCCATTCAGTAGGTTATTTGGAAGACAGCATCCATAAGAAACAACTGGATCTACATCAACTACTGGTGTATCACAGAGCAGTTCAACCAATGGAACAGAGAAGCTACCCACTTCTGTTGCCTGCCCAGTAAAGCTGTCCAGATGGTAACAACCAGCCTTAAGGATAACCTGTAATATGAATGGACAGTACTGTGTAGTAACTAATTACAATATATTTACATATAAAGACCTCAGCGGTAGTGTCACTACTCCAAATTTCTGTTTTACTTCTCATATACATAGCACTGTGGTACACACTATCACAACCCCTATCTCAGTATTTCAAAATACTCAGCCTACTACTAATAATGAGAGAGGTGGTCACTGGAATTGCCCTAATGGAAGCGTGTTTCTATCTGTGTCATCAAAGTAAAAGGGCCAGAGTACACCAGCAGCCTGGAAAAACATGGTTACACTTGGATATAAGTTGGTGCCATATGTACACATACATACTATACATATAGGCCCATACACACTACAAATATATGCCATATCCATATAATTCATATATATTAATTATTCTGAAGTGCCTCTAAGGATCAATCATAATATTACATTCCTCAGTCATGGTACTGGGCCTCACATTCCCAGGCCCACCATAAGGGACTAAAAAATAATTGGATAATAAAATCTGTCTCTCAGTCGTACAAGGGAATGTGCAGACTAAACAGACAGATGGGGCATGAGTGTATGGATGGTAAAATAAGGTAACCACATAACAGTGTTTAGCCCACTGGGTTATCTTTAGTCCATGCATTATGCTTTTCTGGGACGATGGGTAAACATCCTCCCCATAAAAAGACAAAAAGTGGGGGAAAGTAGTAAGTGAAGGCCCTGATAAAGGCCCAGTATGAGGCCTGATGCCTGAACTAAAGTAATGGTCAAGACTTTGCTAACATAAAGCAAAGTGAAGCTGTGAGCCAGAGGCAGGACCTGCTCACAGAAGCCGGCAAGGAAAGGGCCGATGCTGCAAGAAGATAGGTACCTAAAAGGTCCTGAACACTAGAGATCAAAACATTCACATACTTGCACATTCCACACAGATAACAAGGAACAGACTGACCCATCCCAATGACAGGGGCAAAAGGGTAATATGATGGACAGAGTTGTTTTGATCGAACCAACATGTACAAGGTGAGAGGCGGCACCTTATTACCTAGAGGGGTTTTACCTTGCTGCGTAGAGGGGCTGCACCTCAATACGTCAGGAGTGATGTGTAACTTGTTTGTATCTGTGTATAAAAATGTATCCCTGGGGCGATGTCTTTGTCCGGCCTAGGGGGCAGTGGAAAGTCCCGCCACTAACTGAGCCGAGTCCATTGCCAAGAGGCACTCTCTCGTAGGATGCCCTGTAGAGTAACAATCTCAGAGGAACTGCAATTGTGTCTGAGCGCAATAAACCTGGCCGACGTGCCTTCGTATCTTACAAGACTCCGTGGTCATTGGGGGTTCTCTTCGGGTCTGCTGTGTCAGCTATCTGCGCAGAGCTGGGGCAGCACACAGAGGGAACACGCGCACGCAGCCGAGTGATACCAACAGAGAGAGAGCAGAGCACCACACCGGTAGCATCTGACAACAATCCCTAGTTTTCTTCGTAATCAACTATAATTTTTAAATATACACAAATACACAGAGCAGTCAATTCCTCTCTGACTCAGCACAGAGCCCCAGAGTTCTCATCTCCCTTTGGGAAGGTCCCTTAATTACTGTTTACTCCTAAAGCTGGACAAAAAACACAGAGGCACAGACATGGAAAGAAAGACATTGGCTAGAGTGTCTCTGGTATACGGCCTGTTTGCATCCAGATGACGCTTCTGCTCTAGAGGCTGAGCGAACCCCACTGGGATTGCACAGAGTTATATAACAAACGGTGCACACCCCTGTTTTTATTTTTGTTGACGCAGCTGCTGGGGTAAGAGAGGTGTGGGACATGACTACCAGACTGGGATTCCCAGGGAAGACACTTCCACTTCAAAATTCACAGGTACCCTTCTCTAGCTGAGGAGCTCACCTGCTGGACAAACCAAGAGCACCATGGGTATGATGGGATAGAGAATAGGTCTATTGTCCTTTATGCTCTGCACAGCCACTAAACATCTGCTCGCCACAGGGGTGAGTTTGCTCCAGTATCACTGTCCAAATGACATTCCTTTCTGTGGATACCTACCCGCCCCTGCCAATGGCCTCACGCCCTGAGGTGGCTGTATTTGATTGGCACAGTGGATGCTTCATGATGAAAGGTATTAGTAGATGTACAATACAAGGCCAAATTTGGAGGCCACATCCTGTATTTTGCTCAGGCCCCATTGAAACAAAATTTCCCTTGGAGTAAGAACTGGGTAAAGACCTCAGGAGCCAGCTGTGTGTTAATGCACAGACACTGCCAATTCCTCTCCCCTTGCATCTCGGGGCTCTGGCTGTTAACTGGGTTGAGGGTGGGGGGAGGGAGTCGTTACCTGACTTTTATATGCTGCAAATCATTTAGGTGGAAGGGCACTTCACTGGAATAATTATAGGAATTTGTCAACATGGACAAGACATATTCTCTCCTAACTTCATTGGAGAAGTCAGCTGAACTGTTATGTCTTGTGTTCTGCTTTGTATTGTTTCCAAACACAATTAAGCCGGAAGCAGACACTCAGCATTGCAAATATAAGTCCAAACAGTTAAAATTTGTCAGACTTATAAACAAAAGAAAATGAGATCTCTCAATTGAAGGGGTCAGACAGCCTTAAATAAAGGTGCCAGCAGAACTACCTACAATGGCCAATCCACTTGTGAGTCCCATTCAGCTAAGCTGTTTGCTCCAGTAATGTCATTGGAACGGAGTACCAGAGGCCAAATAAGTATAATGTAAACTATTTTATTTTATCGGTGTTAAATGTTCAGATTTTCAATGTAATTAAATGTTCAGTTATTCGTGTTTTGTGAAACATAGAAGATACAAATGCCTGATCTACTTTCTTTGTCATAGATTCATATGATATAAGGTCAGAAGGGACCATTTGATCATCCAGCCTGACATCCTGTATAACACAGGCCATTCAATTTTACATAATTACCCCGAATCAAACTTCATAACTTGTATGTGACTAAGATCTGTTCCACTCTAGGATTTTACATTATAGAACCATAGAGCTATGGGGTTAGAAAGGAATGAAAGGGTGGGCTAGTCTGACCCCTTGCCAAGATGTAGGATGTGTTGTGTCTAAATCATCCCAAAGAGACTGGCGTCCCACCACCTTTGGGATATCTCCAGCGAAAGAGCTTCCACAACCTCACAAAGCGTCTGTTCCATTGTCCTCCTGTTCTTAAAGTTAGGAAGTTTTTTTTTCCTCAGATGTAATCTAAATCTTCTATGCTGGAGTTTGAACCCACTGCCTGTTGTCCTGTGCTCTGCAGCAAGACAGAATAACATTCCTCCGTCTTTCTTATTGCAGCCTTTCAAGTATCCAAAGACTGCTCCCATCTCTCGCTCAATCTCCTCTTTTCCAAACCAAACACAAATGGTTGCTTCAGCCCTTGCTCATCTGGCTTGCCTTTTATCCCTTTGATCATCGTTGTAGCTTGCCTCTGGATCCTTTCCAGTTTCTCTTCATCCTTCCTATACATCGGTGACCCAAACTAGACTCAATACTCCAGCTGAGGCCTAACCAGTGCCTAATAGTTGAGTACTATCACCTCCCATGATTTCCATTTCCCTTTTCTGAAAAAATCAACACCCCTGAAAAATGTAGCTATATCAACCTAACCCTGGTGTACAAGGCATTAGGTCAACAGAAGAATTCTTCAATGGACTTAGCTTCCCCCCTTGGGGAGATGGATTAACAACTTTGACAGGAGAACCTCTGCTGTCCGTATAAGTAGTGTCAACATTGAAGCACTCGAGCAGGACCATTGTAGCTTTTTAAGTGTAGATGAGTCCTTAATCAGATCTTCCAGAAAAGCATCCAGTCTGGATCTGCTGGCATGGGGAGTTGGAGAACCCATCACTTCTCTTCGCAGTGTGTTGCAAATGTTAATCGTCCAGAGTGGTAATCATTTAGCCCTTATTTCCAACTATAATATTTTTGGCTTCAGATTCCAGTGATTGGGTCTTGCTTTGCCTTTCGTCAGCAGATTAAAGAGTATGTTATTGATATTTAAGATGAATAAATGAAGCTCCATAAGTCACTCTCTCTGACCGGCATTTTCTCTAGTCTCTAATAATTTTTGTGGCTCTTTCTGCACCCTCTCCAATTTTTCAACATCATTTCTGAAATGTGGAACCTGGGAGTGGAAACAGTCAGTGCAGAGGTAAAATCCTTCTCTTGCTCCAAGTCACCACTCCCCTGTTTATGTATCCAAGGATCTCATCAGTGCTTTTGGCAACAGCATCAAGCTGGGAGCTCACAATGAGTTGGGTGTCTACAATGACCCCTAAACCCTTTCCACGGTCCCTGTGTCCCATAATGCAGTGCCCTGGTCTGTGGATCAAGACTGCATTCCCTGTTCCAAGAGGATCTCTTTGCATTTGTCTGTATTAAAATATTTTGTTTCCATGGCCCCAGCTCACCAAATGTTCCAGGTCAATCAATGTGCCTGCCCCAGCCTCCTCTTTGTAACCAATCTGCCAATCTTTAGGTCATCAGTAAAGTTTATCTGCAGTGTTTTTCTATTTGCTTCCAGATCATTGATGAAAATATTGAATAGTATTGGGCCAAAAATGGATCCCTGTAGAACCTCATAAAAACAGCTCCATCCACTGACAATGGCCCATTGACAACTGTTTTCTAAGATCTCTAAAATCTTTCAGTTAGCCAGTTTTTAGTCCACTTTACATGTGCTCTACTGATATTGTATCTGAATTTTTCCCCCTACTGAAACAAACGCCTCAGAGAAATCAAAGTGTATTGCATCTGCTTGGTTCCCTTGATTGATCAAAAGTGTGTTCTCATTTCAGGATAAAATCGGGTTTATCTGACAAGACATGTTTTCTATACACCATGTTGTTGACTGGCATTAATTATATTCCTATGTTTTTTTAACTAATCCCAGCCCAGCTTTTCCATTCTTGCTTAATTTTGTAAAATCTTTTTTTTAAACTTTCCCTTTTTTAACTGAATATTTTACATTTAACCCAGACCTGTCCTGTTCTCCCCCCCCACACTTTTCTTTTCCTTTTGTCTCTCTGGCTGCCTCACCGTGTACCTCTGGTCCCGAGTGAGATGTGCTCTTGATCAGCCAGTCGTAACTCAGGTGTTTGGAACTCTACGATTCAGTTGTAGATGCTGTTTGTCACCATCCTTGTCTTCTAATGGACTGGAAACTATTTTATCATCTTAGGTGATATATTTTTCTCATTCTGCTTCTTTCCGAATGCAGAACACAATTATATACTGAAGGTATCTACCTTTCCTGCAACATTAATAAACTTTGTTTCACCCTCAAAGAATTGAGCTAAACCTTTTCTAGGATTTCTTTTGTTCTCAATATACTTTAATAACCTTCTTTTTGTGATCCTTAGAACTGGGAATCATGGATTTTTCTATGATGTTTTTAGCATCCCTTATGAGTTTCATAAATTCCAATTTGTATTATTTGCTCTCTCTATTTTCCTTTTTCCCTATTTGTTAAATATTCCTTCCCATCCCATCCCCCAAGTTGCTGCCTTCACTTTGTCAGTAAACTGGATTTTTGTCCAAAGTTCTCTACTTTCTGGACTAGTGGCTTTTTGCCAGTCTAATTAAATGTTCTACAAGAAATCACACTTTTCCTTCTCTTTTTTTCTCTTCAAATGTTTCCTCCCCATCAGTTTTATTGACCTTTTACCTTTGCTTTGGGAAATTAGCCTGTAGCAGGGTGGTCACCCTGCTCCATCCCTGAAGGACGTAAAACAGCCCTGGGAGAGGGCTGCCCTGGGGAGCCAAGAGTAAAAGCAGCCCTGGAGAGGGCTGTGGCTGGGAAAAGGAGTGAAAGTGCCTGTGTAGCTGACCACAGGTGAGGCAGCTCAATTAGGGCTCAGCTGGCTCTGGTAAGAGGGCTGGGGACCAGGAGCTGGAAGAGTCTCACTCTAGCCCTGGCATGGGAAGGGATAGCTGCCTGGGATCGAGGAACCTGAATCGGAGCAGTACAGGGGAAATGGGCAAAGGGAGCTGGGAAGCTCCAGCCTGGTAAACCTCCAGGCTGCAGTCTTTGGTGAACACCTACAAAGGTATTGGGGCTACAGAGATGCAGCTTGGGACTAGGCAGAGGCATCTGATCCAGCCCTCTTGCCAATGATGAGTGGCCATGACAGACTTCACTCTGCCCCAGTGAGCAGGGGCTAGATGATGAGTGGCAGTAGCCACTGAGGCAAGTGGGCATAGAGGGTTGGGGGTTCCCTTGGGAGGGGAGACCCAGAATTTGGGGGCATTGCCAGGGGGCAGGACCCCAAGGTAAAGAAGCAGTTGGGTCCGGAAGGGACACGGGGGCCAGATTCCAGGAGGAGGCGCTCCATATGCTGGAGAGCTAATTCCCGAGATGACGAGCAGGAGGTGCCACGCTGGTGAGTCATCCTCTCACTACATAGCCCTTTTGAAACACTAAGCATCTATAGATATTACTGGTTGGGAACGGATCTGTGTTTGTCCATTGGAATGTCACCAGTTCCATTTTTTATTTTCCTCTCCTCTATCATATACCCTCTTACTGGTCTCTTCTCTAAACTAAACAGGCCCAGACTTCACAGTCTGTTGGCAGCCTCCCCCATTCTCAGAGCCTGTCTCAGAAATCCCCTTTCTATCGGCTTTATCCTTTATAGAGACTGAATGTCCACAACTGAGTGTGTGTCCAGAGCAGGGTATTCTCCATCCCATTCCTTAGGCATCTGAACATTGTCTTTGTTTTGACCACTGCTAAGAATGAGCCGAGCTGCCATCAGTGGCGACCAGGTCTTTCCCATAGTGTGAGTTGTAGTGGAGATATTTCCCTCCGGTACATGTTTTATCAAAGCTTTCTTTCTTTTTCACTCCTCATAACAACCCCTCCCATAGTGTGTGTAGTGTCTCATATTAACATTGTCTCTCCATCCAGGCATTCGTACTGCGACCATCACCCTAGAGCCTGAGAACATTAAGGAAATCAGAGGAACGTATAGTACGTGCAGGAGACTCCATTCTCCCTCAGAGTTGGACACCTTCTCTCCTACTCCATGTCAGATTCCAACACAACTGACTTCACCAACCCTCCACCTTCATCCTGCTGGGCATTCCTGGCCTGGAGGCACCACATGTCTGGATCTCCATCCCCTTCTGCACCATGTACGCCATAGCCATCTTGGGGAACTTCACCATCCTGTTCATCGTGAAGAGGGAGCCAAGCCTTCATGTGCCCATGTACTATTTCCTCTGCATGCTGGCTGTCACTGACCTCGTCCTGTCCACATCCACCCTGCCTAAAATGCTAGCGATCTTCTGGTTCAATTCCAGAGAGATCGATTTCAGTGCCTGCCTCACCCAGATGTACTTCATTCACTGCTTCTTAGTGATGGAGTCTGGGATCCTCGTGGCCATGGCTTTGGATCGCTATGTCGCCATCTGCCACCCCCTGAGATTTTCCACCACCCTGGCAAACCCAGTGGTGGCTAAGATTGGCCTGGCCGTGGTGCTGCGCAGCATCATGCTCATACTGCCCTATCCCTTACTGGCGAGGCAGGGGCCATATTGCAAAAGCAACATCATCCCCGACATACACTGCACACACATAGCGGTGGTGAAGCTGGCTTGCGCTGACACCCACATCAGTAATTACTACGGCCTCTTTGTGCTATTCTGCGTGAGGGGTCTGGATATGTTTTTTATTGCTGTGTCCTATACCCAGATCCTCAGGGCCATCTTCAGCCTCCCCACACAAGACGCCCGGCTCAAGACTTTTGGGAACTGCAGCTCCCACCTCTGTTCCATCTTAGCCTTTTACATCCCAGCTCTCTTCTCCTCCCTCACATACCGATTTGGCCAGAATGTGGCCCTGCATTTCCATGTTCTCATTGGCAACGTGAGCGTCCTGGTGCCACCCAGGCTAAACCCCATCATCTACGGTGTGAGGACCAAACAGATCCAGGACAGGCTGCTCTGTTCTGCCTTTTCCTCCAAAGCCCACCCTTGTTGCTCACTTCTCTTCTCCCCATCCCCAGCCTCTCACTGGATCATCTCCACCTCTCTGCCCCCAGCCCCCAGCTGGTCTCTCTCTGCCCGAGTCTGAGACAGGAACTGCTGCAGTCTGAAAAGTAGCCTGCAATGGATGCAGCGCTGGGGCCAACAGGACAATCAGAAGCAGAGCTGGAGTCCAGGAAGCTGTATAAAAGTGACTGAGGGTTGAGTGCAGGGTTGTGTGGCAGGTGTGCAAGGCTGTGCATCTACAGCTTGTGACCCCTAAGTCCCAGCAGAGTCCCGAGGGCAGAGACCATTGTGTGACATTGTTTTAGCTTTCAGCTTCCTCTCTTTCCTCCTGACTGAGGGTATCTAGCAGGCAGGGTCCCTGCAATGGGGATGGGCTGGGAGCCAGGCTCTCCAATAATGCTTCATAGAAATATGCTTAGGAGTATAAATATGACATATCTGGAATATGTTTTATACTACATGTGTCCCATAGACCGCTTCTGCCAGCATAATTAACCAAGTCCAATGAGTGCCTCCAGCTGATGCAACATTTATCGGTCAGGGGTGTGTTCTTTCACACCCATGACGCCCAAAAGTTTTACCAACAAAATTGTTAGTGTAGACAAAGCCTGAGTTGCATGCTGATAAAGACATCCACTGCCTCAATTCCTGCACTTTTTAAGAAGATTGCAATTTTCTGCTGGTCTTCTCTGTCAGCAAACCCAGCTGCTTGCACAGATGTATCTCAAAACTCTGCCTGAGTCTCTTCCCAGACTCTGCACCATTACCAGAGAGTTTCAACTGCTTGGGATCCTTCAATTGCTCCATCTCCAGGATGGCTCCTTTGTTCCTTCACCACAGCCCTGTTATCTCTCCCCTCTCCTCTGGTCTCCCCTCTGGTACGAGGGTTTGTCTTGGGAAAGCACGAGGAGGCAATACTACCTTTCGAAGGAAGGAGACGTAAAGCCTGCCAGTGACAAAATTGTCCATACTGCCAGCTGTGAGCCCTGCATGGCTAAGCAGGGGGTAGATTCTGCCTTAGAGAGTATAGAGTTATGTATCCTAGGAGAGGGTCCAGATAAGGAAACTGGGGAAGGAATAGTGGGAGTATAGGAATGTCTCCTCACTGGTCACTTGGGAGAGGATGCCCAGGACAGAATGGCTGGTTCAGCATCTCTGTACCCAGGCACTCAGCCTGTGGTTCAGGCTTTGAGAGGGAACCGTGTAACTGACCTCCCCATCTCTCGGGGGCAGAGAGAGGGGTAATGAAGGGTACCTCAATCCAGGTCCTAATTTTTCAGGAGTTTGTTCCTGACGTGCTTGTGAAAACTAACCCTGTCTCGTTAGGACAGGAGGTCGATCCTGCTGAAAATTATTGTCTGTGAAAACGCTAATGACCCATTAGACAGAGGGGAGGAAGTAATTCCGTGGATTGGTAAGACATGGAAGGCAGCTGTGAAAGAGCTGCTGAGATGTCATAAACAGATAGCTAAGGGTTAATGTTCTTTTACCTGTAAAGGGGTAACACAAGGAACCAAACACCTGACCAGAGGACCAATCAGGAAACAAGACTTTTTCAAATCTGGGTGGAGGGAAGTTTTGGGTGTGAGTTCTTTGTTCTTTGTCTTGTGTCTGTGCCCTCTCAGCTCTGAGAGTGATTTTTCTATCTCCAGGCTTTCTAATCTTCTGTTTCCAAGTTGTAAGTACAAGGATAGTAAGACAATAGGTTTATATTGTTTTCTTTTGTATTTACATGTGTGTAGTTGCTGGAATGTTTTAAATTGTATTCTTTTTGGATAAGGCTGTTTGTTCATTTTTCTTTTAAGCAATTGACCCTGTATATTGTCCACTTGATACAGAGCCTATTTTTAATGTCCTTTTTTCTTTCTTTTTATATAAAGCTTTCTTTTTAAGACCTGTTGGAGTTTTTCTCTAGTGGGGACTCCAGGGAATTGAGTCTGCAGCTCACCAGGGAATTGGTGGGAGGAAGAAGTCAAGGGGAAAATCTCTTTGTGTTAGATTTATTAAGCCTGACTTTGCATACCATCTGGGTGAGGGGGAGAGATTAGATCTCTCAGTACTTGTGTTTCCAGGACTGGAAGCAGGGAATCTCCTAGGGTCGTCCAGGGAGGGGAGCCTAGGAGGAAGTAACAAGGAAACAAGGGGTGGGGGTTATTTCCCTTTGTTGTAAGACTCAAGGCATCTGAGTCTGGGGGTCCCCCAGGGAAGGTTTTGGGGAGACCACAGTGAGCTAGGCACTGTATAATTCTTAGCTGGTGGCAGCGGTACCAGGTCCAAGCTGGTAACTAAGCTTGGAGGTTTTCATGCTAACACCCATATTTTGGACGCTAAGGTCCAGATCTGGGAAGAAATGTTATGACACAGAGAAAACACACCTCTTAGCCCAGAGTTCACAGATCCCAAACCTCTAGGGAATGGAGGTGGAGAAGGTCTCAGTGCTTGGAGTGGGGATCTCAGGGAGAGCACAAGATGGGACAGAGTAGGCTTTTTGTATTTGCATAATCCTGGGGTTGAGAAGCAGCACAACAGAGGGCTATCCAACATGCAAAGTCCCCTAATATCCTTACCTCATCACACCCTGGAATACCAAGAACTCAAAGATGGCCTTAGACTGAGATCCCTACTGAAGGGGACACTGAGGGAAAAGGAAACCCAGTAAATAAACACGGGTTAAGGTTCAGGAAGAAGGTGAAAGACACAAAGGGTATTGAACAAACCAAACTGTCCAAGCAAAAGGCTTGACATAATAAGAAGATTTCAAAATGCAGACTTGTGAATAAAGATTTAGTGTTGTTGTGAAATCTCATGAAGCAAAGTTTAATGGTTATTCTTATGACAAAGAATTTGGCACTGATGCTAAATCCTTTGAAGTGTAATACACATAGTTTTGGGGAAAAGATTTGTACATACTATGAGTAGTAAACATAAAGCCTTATGGGGATACTGCTTCTCAGCTAACACCTGTAAATAGGCTCAAAGCCTGTCACAGCAGAGAAACCACAATAAATCTCATCTCCTGTGTGGAAGGGGAAACTGAGGCACGCCTCATGGCCTTGGTGAATATCTCCATCTCTATTTGGAAAAACGCAGTGGTTAACCATGCTGCACAGACACAAAGAGATGTTTTCTAGCAGTGCAGACAAGGCACTCTTTTTGACTTTTGCGATCACTAGGCTACTCTACAAACTGTTAAAAGATATACAGAACTGAGCAACAACACCTCTGAGTAACACTACAATGTTTGCAACACTTGGGAATTGTATGGTCAAAACCTGAAAAGGGTTTTGGGCAAACTGCCTGTGCAGTAATCAGTGTCTAACACTAAGGAGGAAGATGTGATATTCTGTGCCCCAGAGCTGCACCCTGGTACCCCCATATTTACCAAGGTTATATGATTATAATGTGTTTTATATAAGGTATGTCCAGTGAGATTTCAATGGAAAAGATATGATTTGCTGAATATGCTTCCCCTATTTGTGTGCATGTATCATTTTAGTACCTAAAGTTAAGAATATTGAAATAGTACCAGTATTTCAAATGTGTTTACTCCTGGATAACACCCACAATATAGTTTACATCCAGTCTAGCCAGCACATTGTGGATGGACCATTCAAGGTAATGGCCCATTAAGAATCACAATAGGCCTTAGAAGAAGTTTATCTGCACCTGACTGACTTTCTTGTGAACTCTCTAGCCAGGATATGGGTAATGGCCCCTGCTATGACTCATCGAAGAAGGCAATGGCATGTGACCAGCTCATGTGACACTGGACTCCATCTTATGCTAAACTTTCCCACAAATTGTGCTGGGGCCTTTTGCTTTAAAAAATGAAGTTACCTCCACATGGTCTTACTCCCCCCACAACTCAATGCCTAGAAAAGCTTAGGAACAAGGACTGAACTGAGGCTATGTTCCCAGGCTGTAGGGGTTTCTAGCCTGTGCATGGAAAACTGGTGGGATGTTTGTACCACCAGATGAGACACGGATTGACTCAAATCCTGTCTAGTGTATAGAACATACATTGTAATACTGTTTATTTATGAGGTAACAAACCTTGATCAGTAAGCTCTTACTTATAGTCACTTAAAATCTATTCCTAAAACGGAGTGTTGTTTGAAATGCAAAAGGGAAATCTCCTCAGGAAATGGAGTTGGTGCATTGTCCTCTCCACATTGAGGGAGGAGCAGACTGGGTAATAAACTTACACTGATCAGGCTTCTGACCAGGGCAAAAAGGCACAGCTCTGGGGTCCTAGGCTGGGGAGCTGGGGGGAACTGGCTGGAGTCTCTGTAGTTCTGGTTCATGAGTGGCTAGTGAAAACATTCATGTAACCGCAGCTGGATGTGTTCCTGTCTGTGTATAGCTGTGTAAGTGCAAGACCTGAAAGAATAGTGGTTTCCCATAGCCTCACAGTGTGAGAGGGAGCCCAGATTGGTACTGTGATGGGTTGGATCACAGGAAACCCCCTGGGAACTGCCAACTGGTGTGCTAAGACTACTTCTAACCCATTTTTCCTGCCAGCTTGGGACTCCAGAACCCTGTCTGCTTTGATCCAGACATGCCTGCATGTTACAAACCCAGAACCATGTCTGAACCACGTCCCCCAACAGCTGCAGGCTTAACTGAAAACAGCTTGAGAAGTATCCCTGTCTCCAACACTCAGATGCATGCAAGTCTAGGCCTAATACAGTAAGAAAACTGAATACAGATAACATCTCACCCTCAGAGATGTTTCAATAAGCTTCTGCCACAGACTGGACGCCCTCCTAGTCTGGGCACAATCCTTTCCTCTGGTACAACCCTTCTTCCAGCTCAGCTGGTAGCTAGGGGATTTCTCATGACTGCAGCCCCCTTTGTTACCTTCTACCCTCTTATATCTCTTTTGCACAAGGCGGAAATCCTTCGTCCCTCTCTGGGTCCCCACCCCTCCTTCTAAATGGAAAAGTACCAGGTTTAAAATGGATTTCAGTACCAGGTGACATGGTCACATGTCCTGTGAGAGCCCAAGCCTCCATTCCTCCCAGCCTGACTGATAGGAAGCCTGCAAGCAAACAGAGCCATCTGCAGACAGAGGCCATCAAGATTCCAAACCATCATTAACGGCTCACACTTTGCATAATTACAATGGGCCCCCAGAGTTATATTTCCTATTTCTAGATTCAGATAGAAGAATGATACATTCATGTAAATAGGATGACCACACTCAGTAGATTATAAGCTTTGTAATGATATCTTACAAGAGACCTTTTGCATGAAGCATATTCTAGTTACATTATATTCACACTCATTAGCATATTTTCCTATAATCATATAGAGTGCAATGTCAAAGATATATCAGAGGGGTGAGCGGTATCCCAGTTCCAGGTTAAACCCCAGGGAAATTCATCACAGCCACCCAATGAACAGGTCCTCCTAGACAGTGAGTCCATTTCCCAGTTTTCATGCACTCATTTACTGAAGGGGAGATGGTGGCTACAGTAGGTAAGTCAGGACTCATGAGTTCTGTCTGTCATTCTCTGTGGGACCTCCGACAAGTCACGTCTCCCTTTGCCTGAGTTTACCTATCTGTATAATGGGCACATGTTCATAGGGACTTTACCTAGCTAGGTGTTTTCAAGTTCCGTTAACGAAAGGTTCTGCACAGCATCATAATAGTTCTTGATGAGAATTACTCATCTTTGATCCGTTAGCGACAGCCCTGTGTGCCTGTGGAAAGTGCTCATATCTCCCCTCAGTCATCTGTCTCCATATCCTTCTGTCTGCTATCTATGAAGCCATCATAGGCATTTACTTTGCATCTGACCCTAGGAGGGGGCCTAGGCACTATCCCAAGTTTTCTTCGTATTCAACTATAATTTTTAAATATACACAAATGCACAGAGCAGCCAATTCCTGTCTAAACCATCCTAGAGAGACTGGCGTCCCACCACCTTAGGAATACCTCTAGCGGAGGAGCTTCCACAACCTCACAAAGCGTCTGTTCCACTGTCCTCCTATTCTTAAAGTTAGGAAGTTTTTCCTCAGATGTAATTCCTCCATCTTTCTTATCACAGCCTTTCAAGTATCCAAAGACTGCTCCCATCTCTCCCTCAATCACCTCTTTTCCAAACCAAACACAAATGGTTGCTTCAGCCCTTGCTCGTATGGCTTGTCCTCTATCTCTTTGATCATCATTGTCGCTTGCCTCTGGATCCTTTCCAATTTCTCTACAACCTTCCCATACATCGGTGACCCAAACTAGACACAATACTCCAGCTGAGGCCTAACCAGTGCCTAGTAGTTGAGTACTATCATCTCCCATGATTTCCATTTCCCTTTTCTGAAAAAATCAACACCCCTGAAAAATGTAGCTATATCAACCTAACCCTGGTGTAGAAGGCATTAGGTCAACAGAAGAATTCTTCAATGGACTTAGCTTCCCCTCTTGGAGAGATGGATTAACAACTTAGACAGGAGAACGTCTGCTGTCCGTATAAGTAGTGTCAAAATTGAAGCACTCCAGCAGGACTATTGTAGCTTTTTAAGTGTAGATGAGTCATTAATCAGATCTTCCAGAAAAGCATCCAGTCTGGATCTGCTGGCATGGGGAGTTGGAGAACCCACCACTTCTCTTCGCAGTGTGTTGCAAATGTTAATCGTCCAGAGTGGTAATCATTTAGCCCGTATTTCCAACTGTAATATTTTTGGTTTCAGATTCCAGTGATTGGGTCCTGCTTTTCCTTTCTTCAGCAGATTAAAGAGTATGTTATTGATATTTAAGATGAGTAAATGAAGCTCCTTAAGTCACTCTCTCTGACCGGCATTTTCTCTTGTCTCTAATAATTTTTGTGGCTCTTTCTGCACCCTCTCCAATTTTTCAACATCATTTCTGAAATGTGGAACCTGGGAGTGGAAACAGTCAGTGCAGAGGTAAAATCCTTCTCTTGCTCCAACTCACTACTCCCCTGTTTATGTATCCAAGGATCTCATCAGTGCTTTTGGCAACAGCATCAAGCTGGGAGCTCACAATGAGTTGGGTGTCTACAATGACCCCTAAATCCTTTCCACGGTCCCTGTGTCCCATAATGCAGTGCCGTGGTCTGTGCATTCCCTCTTCCAAGAGGATCTCTTTGCATTTGTCTGTATTAAATATTTTGTTTCCATGTGTGGGGACTTATCCTCCCTACACTGATCTAGGTAGATGGGGTGCGGCGCTGGACCGGGGTTGTGTCCGGGCTCTTCGCGTGGAGCTGCCGCCTCCTCGCTGCCCCCTTGCTTCCCCCCGGGCCAGTCTCTCTGCTGCCGCCGTCCGGGAGAGGAGGCGAGTGGCTCGGGCCGCGGCCCCCGCTCCTCGCTCCCTCTCATACACTCGGGCACCGAGCGCTGCTGGGGCCCCGGCCAGGCAGCGCAGGGAACCCAGGCGGCCGGGCTCAGCGCCGCTCCCACTCTGGTCTCAGGTATGTGTGGGTCTCTGCGCGGGGCGCTCCGCAGGCAGAGGTGGGTGGCAGCTGCCACGCGTGAGTGCCCGTTGCCTCCTCGGCCGGAGTCCTGTGGCTGTGGCAGGGGGCGCTGGGGGGGCCGGTCCGGGCTGCAGCTCGTGCCTCGGATCCCCTTGTTTTCTGTGTCTCACACAGAGCGATTGGTTCGGGAGAAGAGAGGGGAAGAGGCTGTAGATCGTTCTTTGTGTGGTCGGGGATTGCGTCGTTGCGGTTGGCCAATCAGGGGTGATTAGAGGCATGGTAAGCGCGTGATTTTTCTTTTTGTCCAATTAGATTGCTAGCATGTATGATGTTAGCCCGCATGATTGGTTCTTATGTAACCAGACTTAACTATATAAAGGGGTAGTAGAAAAGAATAAAGGAGATTCCTGACTTGTTTGCAGCTGTGTTGACTGTGTGAATTTTCTTCGCTCCGCATGAGATACCACATCCATGGCCCCAGCTCATCATATCTTCCAGGTCAATCAATGTGCCTGCCCCAGCCTCCTCTTTGTAACCAATGTGGCAATCTTTAGGTCATCAGTAAATTTTATCTGCAGTGTTTTTCTCTTTGCTTCCAGTTCATTAATGAAAATATTGAATAGTGTTGGGCCAAAAACGGATCCCTGCAGAACCTCATAAAAACATCTCCATCCACTGATAATGGCCCATTGACAACTGTTTTCTAAGATCTTTCAGTTAGCCAGTTTTTAGTCCACTTTACATGTGCTCTACTGATATTGTATAGTGTGCATTTTTTATCTGAATTTTTCCCCCTACTGAAACAAACGCCTCAGAGAAATCAAAGTGTATTGCGTCTGCTTGGTTCCCTTGATTGATCAAAAGTGTGTTTTCATTTCAGGATAAAATCGGGTTTATCTGACAAGACATGTTTTCCATACACCATGTTGTTGAAAGGCATTAATTATACACATAAGATTTTTTTGTTTAACTAATCCCAGACCTGCTTTTCCATTCTTGCTTAATTTTGTAAAATCTTTTTTTTAAACTTTCCCTTTTTTAATTGAATATTTTACATTTAACCCAGATCTGTCCTGTTCTCCCTCCCCCCGCTTTTCTTTCCCTTTTGTCTCTCCGGCTGCCTCATTGGGTACCTCTGGTTCCCAGTGAGATGTGCACTTGATTAGCCAGTCGTAACTCGGGTGTTTGGAACTCTACGATTCAGTTGTAGATGCTGTTTGTTGCCATCCTTGTCTTCTAATGGACTGGGAAGTATTTTATCATCTTAGGTGATATATGTTTCTCATTCTGCTTCTTTCCGAATGCAGAACACAATTATATCTTGAAGGTATCTACCTTTCCTGCAACATTAACAAACTTTGTTTCTCCCTCAAAGAATTGAACTAAACCTTTTCTAGGATTTCTTTTATTCTCAATATACTTTAATAAGTTCCTTTTTGTGATTCTTAAACCTGCGAAGCCTGGATTTTTCTATGACGTTTTTAGCATCCCTTATGAATTTTCATAAATTCCAATTTGTATTATTTGCTCTCTATTTTCCCTTTTCCCCATATGTTATATATTTCTTACCATTCCATTCCCTCTCCCCCCCGACGCCCCGCCCCAATTGCTGCCTTCACTTTGTCAGTAAACCAAGTTGTTTGTCCAAAATTCTCTACATTCTTGATAGTGGAATAGTGAATTTTTGCCAATCTCATAAACTCTTCTTCAAGAACTCCCAATTTTCATTCTCATTTTTAATCTTGAAATTGTTCCTCTCAATCACTTTTACTGATCTTTTGCCTCTCCTCTTGGGAATTAGGCCTTTTGAAACACTAAGTGAATTGCCTCATTAGACTGACTTCACACTCTGTAAGACAATTCACATCTTTTCATGTATTTATACGTGCTCCTGTATTTTCCACTCCATGCATTTGATGAAGTAGGTTCTAGCCCATGAAAGCTTATTCCCAAATGAATTTGTAAGTCTTTGAGGTGCCACGAGGACTCTTTGTTGTTTTTGCAGATATCGTCTAACACAGCTAACGCTCTGAAACTAAGTGTCTATAGATATTACTGGTCGGGAACTGTTCTGTATTTGTCCATTTGAATGTAATCAGTTCCATTCGTTATTTATCTCTCATCTATCATAAGCCCCCTTCTTTGTCTCTTATCTATGCTCAACACTCTGTTGGCATATGGTGGCCTCTCCCCTTCTCTTAGCCTGTCTCAGAAATCCCCTGTCTATTGGCTATACACTATACAGAGAACGAGTGTCCACAACGGAGCGCATGTCCAGAGCAGGGTATTCTCCATTCCCCTCCTTGGGCATCTGAACATTGTCTTTGTTTTGGCCACGGCTGCAAATAAGCCACTGTTTCCATGGAGCTGCTGTCAATGATGCTCAGGTGTTTCCCATGAGGTGAGTTCTAATTGGGATGTTTCCCTCTGGTAATGTTTTGTCAAAGCTTTGTTTCTTTTTCACTCTTAGATTTTGAGCGCCATAAAATGTGGACTTGGCATTAGCAGAGTCAGTTGTTAATAATTCATTTATCTGAATAGTGAAAATGTCTTTTTTTCAGTGTGTGAAGAGTGACCAATTTCCTTCACCCATGAGAACAGTCCCCAGTTGTGCATGTAGTGTCTCGTATTAACATTTCCTCTCCATTCAGGCATTGGTACTGTGACCATCACCCTAGAGCCTGGGCACATATACAAATTCAGAGGAACATACAGTAAATGCAAGAGACACCGTTCTGCCTCAGAGTTGGACACCTTCTCCTTTACTCCATGTCAGATTGTAACACAACCAACTTCACCAACCTCTCCACCTTCATCCTACTGGGCATTCCTGGCCTGGAGGGGGCTCATGTCTGGATCTCCATCCCCTTCTGTGCTATGTACATCATAGCTGTCTCGAGGATCGTCACCATCTTGTTCATCATAAAGAGGGAGCGGAGCTTCCATGCCCCTGTCGTGGAAATGACCACCACCGTGTTGAGTTGATCAGACAGCCTGAGGCTCTTCTTTATTGATTAATCAGAAATACATATGTACACACGGAGAGACGACAAATCCCCTAGCAAGGGGTAAGTCGATCTGCCTTACAGCAGTGACACCTGTGCTTATAAAACTTAAAACCGCAAATTATCATATGAGCTTATACATCCGTCATTACCTTATTTGGCTAATACCTGACATCTGCTAAAACATTTGCTGAAAACAAAGGTTTCGTAATTGTCAGGACATTGACACCTGGTTTTCCCCTACTTGCGGTTAAGCTGGTACATGTTGCTTAAGCTGTTTGAGGAACTTGTGTCCAAAAATACGTGTTGTTTGTACCTTTGGTCAAGTCATCATGAGTTAGATTTTATGCTTACATGAGCAACTTAATGAACTATAATGAACTAAAAGCTGTTAGTACATTCCGGCAGTGATGGACTTGTTATTTTAAGGGACTTTATGTCAGTTCTAACCCCTTTTAGCAGCATTATATTGTTTTAGCAGCATTATTCATAGTTTGTGTATAATAAAATCAGAGAGTTAGCCTCAGGTGTGTTAGTAATGATTATTTTCTTACTTTCTATGTTAAAATGCTATATGTTAGTATTGATTGAGGCCTATGGCCTTGATGTAATTATTAGCTTGACCAAGGCCTGGCTCCGGGGCCTGGGGTTTATTTTCTTTATCACCCCCATGTACCATTTCCTTTGCATGCCGGCCATCACCAACCTGGTTTTGTCTACATCCACCCTGCCCAAAATGCTGAGCATCTTCTGGTTCAATTCCAGGGAGATCGATTTCAGTGCCTGCCTCACCCAGATGTACTTCATTGACTTGTTCTCGGTGATGGAGTCTGGGATCCTCATGGCCATGGGTTTTGATAGCTATGTGGCCATCTGTGATCCCCTCAGACATTGCACTGTCCTGGCATACCACATGGTGGCCAAGATTGGCTTGGCCGTGGTGCTGCGTGGTGGCATGATCATACTGCCCTATCTCATCCTGACAAGGCAGTAGCCATATTCTGAAACCAACATCATACACGATACACACTGTGCACATACAGCTGTGGTGAAGCTGGCTTGCGCTGATACCTGCATCAGTACTTATTATGGCCTCTTTGTGCTATTCTGTGTAAAGGGTCTGGATATGTTTTTTGTTGCCTTGTCCTATACCCAGATCCTCAGGGCCATCTTCAGCCTCCCAACAAAGGATGCCTGGCTCAAGATCTTTGGGACCTGCAGCTCCCACCTCTGTTCCATCTTAGCCTTCTTCATTTCAGCTCTCTTCTCCTCCTTCACATACCGATTTGGCCAGAAGGTGGCCCTGCATTTCTGAGTTCTCACTGGCAATGTGAACCTCCTGGTGCTCCCCATGCTAAACCCCATCATCTACAGGGTGAGGACCAAACAGATCCAGGACAGGCTGCTCTGGCTCTATTCATAAAGCAATCTAATGTTTCTCCTTGTGCTCTGGCTCAGAGACTGAACTCCATGAAGAGCTGTCTGGTGAAATGGTGCTGGGCCCTCTTCCCTAAGTTAATTACAGGACAGACAAAGTGACATTGAATCCTTTCCTGGCCTTACTGTGCTGTGTCAGCATGACAGACTGGGGAATAGGTCTGTGTAGAGCTCATTAACTCATGGGGTTCCCACCTTTCTTATTGCTTTTAAGTGGAACTCTGAGGCCCTGCCCCCTTTTCCAGTGGGGCATAGTTGATGATGTGAAACTCAGGACAAACTGCTGCTTAAAGCAGGACCAACCCCCAAATTGCCCCACCAAGGATTGAACTCACAACGCTGGGTTTAGCAGGCCAATGCTCAAACCACTGAGCTATCCCTTCCCCTGCTTAGCATTATCTTCCTCAAAGCCCTAGCTTATCTGCTACCTTACCCTGTAGGAGCCTATGTTCTGCCAGTAGCCGGCACAAAGTAACCTGAGTGCTGACACAGCTCCACAGCTAACGAGCTGCTCAGAGTCTTCACTAAGACCTCAATTCTGGTGGGATTCTCCAGTGAGGTGTTCCCTCCCATTTCCCCAGCAGGCCCCATCTATTAGGAATTCTCAGAGCATGCCTCTCTGATGGGGCCCTGTGGGTTGGGAATGTGTGTGTGTGCATGTGCGTCCATGTGTGTATGTGACTCCATGTGTTTTTGTGTGTGCATGTGGGTCCAAGTGTGTGTGAGCATCCGTGGGTCTTTGTGTGTACGTGTGTGTGTGTGTGTCTGTTTGCATGTGTGTGCAGGTGTGTGTGCACATGTGAGACTGTGTGTGTGCTTGCATGTGGGTCACTGTGTGTGCATCCAAGTGTATGCTTGTGTACGTGTGTCTGTGTGTGTGTCTGTTTGCATGTGTGTCCATGTATCTGCACCCCCAGAATATCTCAATAGCCCAGCAGTTTAGCACCCTCACCTAGAATGTGGGAGACACAGATTCAAATCCCTGCTCTGCTGAATGTTTGTTTGTATAAAGTGAAACAGCACAAGCTGGAGAGACTGAGCACCCCAATCAGAATAGCCATTTGTGGGGTGCTCAGGGCACTCATGTGGGAGATATGTGTTATGTCTCTGCTCCAAAGCAGGTAGAACAAAGATTTTGGATCTGAGTCTCCCACATCTCTCTTGCATCTGTCACTAGAAAATGCTGACCTTTCCTGGGCACCTTTCTCCAGCAGAGGGCTCATAGCTGACAATCCCACATGGAAATAGATACCTCTCTCCAACCAATCTACTGAGCTCCTGAACACCAAATCAATGGGAGTTACGTGCTTAAGGACCATGCATGGGCTTTGGAGACCAGAGTGGCTGAACTGGAGGAGCTAAGGGAAACAGAGTGGTACATATCTGAGACTTCCCAGGACAGAGTACAATGGTCCCACCCCCGCTCTGACAACCTCTGTGTTGTTGAGGAGGATGAAAGTCTCAGGGAAGGAGAACATGAAACTGAAGCAATTGGAACCTTCCTTCCAGATGATGCCATGGGACCTTCTTGTACTGAGGATACCTCTCCGTGTGAGGGAACTTCTTTTAATAGGTAGAGACAGGTAATAGTTTTGGTGGATTTGATCATTAGAAACATAGATACCTGGGTTTGCAATGACCAGGAGAACAGCATAGTGACTTGCCTGCCAGGTGTGACATCTTAACACATAAGTAGGAAGGCCAAAAAGAATTTTAAGAACAGCTGGCCAAAGACTCAGAAAGTAATAGCATAAAAGTTACCTGGAGAAGGAACTATGAGGATGAAATATCATGGGCACTCTAAGAACAATGCTGTTCTGAGTAAAGTAAGCTCCAGAGGTGAGGTAGAGTTATCCCCTGGGTCCGGTGGGGTAGGTTGGAGAGGAAAGATCCTTGATAAACTCTGCTGGACACCAGGAAAAAACAAAGGATATTGAGTGCTTGTGGAGCCAACATCTAGGGCAAGCCTACCTTATGGGCTCCAGCAAGCCAACATACTGAATAATGCAATCAAAGGAAAAGTACTGGTGAGTCTTCTAAACTCAAGGGAAAAGGGTGTGGGGTGCACAGGTGGCTGACTTAAGGGTGCTGCCAGAGAAGCATCAAGAAATCTCTTCTAAGAGTGAGGTGACCAATTTTGATGACTGGTGTGACCTTGCACCCCATAAGGCTTTATGGAAGTATCCTTATGAAGGTAAATATGGCATAACTGCTGTATGTTTTATTCTACATATGCCATGTAACATATCTCTGTAAAGGTTACGATCTACTGAATCTATTCATCCTATTTATATGTATATATCATTTTTGTATTTGAATTATGAATATTGGCTGTATATTGGTTTAATTTTAAATAGCCTTAGAAGGCATTTGGTCAGTTCAAGGTAGCATGTGAACCATGGCTGCTATCTGTAAGTTCTGAGTCATGCATAGACATGTGACTTGCCCATGTGACTCCAAAACTCCATCTTGTAGCTGGGATTCTACACAGGGGGAGGGAGGAGTGTGCATCCGCAAGAAAAAGTATGTTTAAACCCCTCGGAGACTCCTCCATTTTGTCTTCAGCTAGCTCCAGAGATAGCCTCTCCACCCCTAGAGGATACCTGAAATAAATTAGAAAAAAGGACAGTAACCATGGGGCTTTGAGTGACTGCTGGACCCAGACTAGAAGGAGGCTAGTCTGTAAAAGAAACTTACTGGAACATCTCTGAGGAGGATGTTTTATCTGTATTCAGTTTTCTTACTGTATTAGGGATAGACTTGCATGTTTTCTTTTAGTTTGCTTGGTAATTCACTTTGTTCTGTCTGTTACTACTTGGAATCACTTAAATCCTACTTTCTATATTTAATAAAATCACTTTTTACCTATTAATAAACTCAGAGTATGTATGGGGAGGAGGGGTGCATATCTCTCTATCAGTGTTATAGAGGATGAACAATTTTTGAGTTTACCCTGTGTACGCTTTATACAGGGCAAAACAAATTTATTTGGGGGTTGGACGCCACTGGGAATTGGGCTTCTGTGTGTCAGAGACAGGAACACTTCTTAAGCTGTTTTCAGTTAAGTCTGCAGTTTGTGGGACATGGTTCAGACCTGGGTCTGTGTTTGTAGCCGGCAAGCATGTCTGGCACAACCAGGCAGGGTTCTGGAGCACTAGCATAGCTAGTGGGGTGCAGGGGAAGCAGATGCTTCCTCTCAGCATATTTTCCCAAAAGCGGCGCCTTAGTTAGGGGTTACCACGGTGCCAGTGGTCAGGGCCCACACTCTGCTCTGAAGCTTGGCGTGCAGGGTTGGGAGACAGAGGGCAGTGGCAACAGCAAAGGTTACTGGGCATGCTCAGTTCAGGTGAGCTTGCTCAGAACCCCCAAAGTAGGGAATTGGGATCAGGAACTGTTTGTGTCATTACACCGGCACTGGGCTCCTGCAGGCAAGGGGGAAGGCGGCATGGTCAGAGGAGCCATGGGGGACCGGCTCGGCGTGGCCGGAGGAGTGAGGGGGGATGCAGCATGGCAGCACGCAGCACGGCCGGAGGAGCCATGGGGGGGCACCATGGTCAGAGGAACCATGGGGGACCAGCTCGGCATGGCCGGAGGAGTCGGGGGGGTACAGCATGGCAGCCCGCAGCACGGCCGGAGGAGCCATGGGGGGGCGGCATGGTCAGAGGAGCCATGGGGGGACGACGCAGCTAGAGGAGTGAGGGGGTGCACAGCATGGTAGCCCACAGCGTGGCCGGAGGAGCCATGGGGGGGCGGCACGGTCAGAGGAGCCATGGGGGGACGGCGCAGCTGGAGGAGTGAGGGGAGGCACTGCATGGCAGCCCACAGTGCGGCTGGAGGAGCCATGGGGGGGTGGCAAGGCTAGAGGAGCCATGGGGAGGCGGCGCAGCCGGAGAAGCCAGCCAAGCAGGGGGCGCGGAGAGCCGAGGAAGAGCCAAGGTGGGGAGCCTTTTTGATGTTTGCTCCCCCTGCTCTTAGAACCTGGCTACGCCACTATTCTGGAGTCTCAAGCTGGCAGGGAAGGCAGGGGCAGAATTAGTCTTGGCACATCAGTTGGCAGGTCCCAAGGGGGTTTCTGTGATCCAACCCGTCACACCTTCCAACCCTAATATTCTATGATTCTATGATTCTGTATGAGTCAGCGATGTGCCCTTGTTGCCAAGAAGGCTAACGACACATTGGGCTGCACTAGTAAGAGCACTGCCAGAAGATCAAGGGAAGCCTTTATTCTATAATGAGATAACAGGCTCTGTAGATATGGGGAAATCGATGGATGTGATTTATCTTGACTTTGGTAATTAATCCAACCCACACACTGAAGAAGGTAATTGTGGATCTTACCTTATCAAATATTTCAGTAATGGAATCCCACTGTGGAAAGGTTATTCAATCATAGTATAGGGCTTGAGAAATTGGATAAATCTTCATGATATTCCCAGACCCCATATGGATCGAAAGGAAAGGGATATTTTAGGAACAGATGGTGTTGGGGTAGGAGCTCTTTATATATAAATAAGGAAGTAGCTGAAAATAAAATGAAAGCTATGGATCAACACCTAAAGGATTTAGCAGTGCTCCTGAAGGAATCCTTAGATCAGCTAATTTCCATACAGAATGGGGTGGCACAGGTTTTAGGGGAATGGGAACAACCCTAAGAGAAGGATCACCTCCACCTCTTGCAGACTGTTGGTGTCCTACAGAGCAATGTTCTCTTGTCCCTGGCTTGCATGCAAACACAGATGTGGATTATTGATATGATTCTGGATGGTATGAGACTGCCAGTTCCAGTTCAAACGGTGCTCCAAGGGATGGCTCTTGTTCAAATGGCTAACTTAAGAGTGCTGCCAGAGAAGCAACAAGAAGTCTTTTTTTTCTAAAGATGAGGGGACCAATTTCAATGAATGGCTCTAAGGTGTCCATGACAGGCCAAAACAGCCGGCAAAGTTGCTCTCACTAGAGCTAAAATTGCAGCCCAAAGTAGGAAAAGGAAAAGTCCAGTGGTGCTCTCATCAAACCTGGTAACCATGTACCTATTTCACAACCATAGGTGCCAGAGATATAATAAAAAAAACAGGACAAGTGTGAGTCAAATCCTCGCACTGTGGTTACCCACAACAGTCCTAAACCGCTGGTTTACACTATCTCTACTGGACCTGGGAGAGTTGTACATAGGGACCAGTTAAATATTGGACTATTAGTCTGATCAGGGCTAATAGAAGGGATAAAGCAGCGTGTCCCAAGGAGACTGAAACCAACGGGGCAAACCCAAACCCTGTTGAAAATGGACAGATCCCTCAAATGGTCCTGGTGTTACCTAGGGACAAGGGAATAGAAAAATTGGGCAAGAAACCACCAGTTTTAAGAAGGTCCCAGAGAACTACCAGGGCTGTACTGCCTGGTAAACCTAGAGATGATTATGTTATTTGTTCTAAGTGGTGTTGTAATGAATACTGTGATGTATAGTAGAAAGAAGTGGACATGGGTTGTTAAATGTTCAATTATTGATTGTTAATGGCTTTTTTATATAACGTGATGCTGGTTAATCTTGTTAACATGGGACCTAGATGTGCTGGTTGTAATATAACGGCTGTGGCAGAATATTAGCAAGGGAGAATGTCAGGGGACTGTTGGCCCTTCACTAAAACTTCTTGAGGATTTTTGATTGGCCCTTTCTCAGTACCTAAATGAATGGTCGATGGGAAAACAGGTCCCTGAGAGTGACAGGCCCCAGGGGCAATGGGGAGAGGCCAGCACTCCCAGTCAGCCTGACTGACAGCACAGGAAGGCCAAGGGGGAGGTCAGGGTGGTCCCATCCTCCGTGTGAGCTGGGGATGCCAGGGCCAGAGCGGGGCCATGCTAAGGAGAGCTGGGGAACCGCCATGCCAGGCAGAGCTGGCACCGTCACAGAAGCATCCCAGGAGCAGGCCCATGCTGGGAGCAGCCACAGCAGCCAGAGAAACAGTCGAGAGATCCAGGAGCGGCGCTAGGGTTTTTGGCACCCTAGGCGGGGGTCCTTCTGCGGCTCCTGGTCTTAGGGGCACTTTGGCGGCAGATCCCGGAGTGAGTGAAGGAACCGCCGCAGAATTACCGCCGAAGTCCCGGAACATGGAAGGACCCCCTGCCGCCGAATTGTCGTCGAGGGTGGCGAAATGCTCCCCCGCACAAATCCTAGCGCCCTAGGCGACTGCCTAAGTCGTCTAAATGGAAGCACCAGCCCTTCAGAGATCTGAGTTAGAAGCAGAGGTGTGGGCGCCCTAACCAGAGGGGCCAGAGAAGCACCCCAGGGAGCAGGGAGTAGAGTATCAGCACTGCTGGGGCTGGAGCATTGTGGAGTCAGGTGTGGAGAGCAGCTGGGGAGAATGAGGGGGACCCTGGGCAGAGGGTCAAATGTAGGGAGGCCAGACTTGGAGGGGGAATCATTAACCCACCAGGGGTGGGAGGGAGATTACGCTGGGAAGAAGGGTCCTTGCACCCAGAGCCTGAGGGCATGTGGCCACCACCAGATCAAATGTCCAACTTGCGGCATCCCTGCAGCACAGCCAGGGACTGGGCAGAAGGCCGCGGAGGTGTGAGGGAGAGACTGTGCATTGCCCTGACATTCCAGAGACAGCTGTCTGTGGTGTCGCTGTGCCCACAGAGTGGGGGTGACGTGTTTTCCTCTAACCTTTCCCATTTTTTTCTTATTTTTTAAATTGGTTGCTGTTTAATAACTTGCATTTGCTTGAACTATATGCTGTGATGGAAGAGAGCACCCTGAACTGGGGACACCCTAGCCCCTGTCCTAAGTGACTATAACAAGATTGTAGGTCACGCCCTCTGCCACCCAGGAGAGTGGACAGGGAGCCCTTGAGGTCAGGCAGGAGTGAGATAAAGGGTAAGCAAGAAGGATCAAGTCCTCATATCCTTTCATTAGTGAATTCTGCCAGGTTTGTGAATAAGCCTGGAAAGGTCCCGACAAGAGCGGCACCGTTCCCTCACTCACATCTTTAGGAATTCTTGAAAGGACTCTCCTTACTTTTCTCTTCTAAAGTGAAACTTTTCCCCTTGGAATGTTTTGCTCTGTTGCGCTACACAAGGCTCTTCACCTTTCTGCAAAAGAGTAATAACTGGCTCTCTCTGCCTGCCTGAGGCTCTGTCTACACTACACACCTTACAGTGGGACAGCTGTACCGTTGCACCTGCGCTGCTCTCATGTGTAGCCACTCTATGCCCATTGGACTGAGCTCTCCTGCCAGCAGAATTAAACTACTCCCAGCTTGTGGCTCCTGCTGACATAGCGCTTTCCAGACCAGCCCTTTTCTTGGGCAGGGGGTGTTTTATCATACTCCTGACAGACAAAAGTTTTACCAAGAAAAATGCTAGTGTAGACAAAGCCTGAGTTGCATGATAGTAAGATGTCCACAAGCCCTGCAATGTTTAAGAAGAATGAAAATTTCTGCTGGTCTCCTTTCTCACCAAACCCAGCTGCTTGCATAGATTTATCTCAAAACTGCCTGAATGTCTTCCCGGAGTCTGCTGCATTACCTGAGAATTTCAACGCCTTTTGGGCTTTCAGTTGTTACATATGCAGGATAGCTCCTTCCTTCCTTCACCAAAGCCCTGTTATCTCTGGCCTCTGGTAACCCCTGGTACTAGAGGGAGATCTTGGGAATTCATAAGAAGGAAAAACAGTCTAGTCTCTAACGAGGGAGGCTTGATTAGAAGTAAATCAGAGTTACAAAAGCTAACGGAAAGCCCTGTGCTCCCAGCTATGTGTTCAGTGGCAGCTGCCATTCAATGGCCCATTCTTGCTAGCCCCAATCTAGTTGCCCCAAACAGGTGCTCTGCTCTTGAAGGCCCAGGACATTCTTCTGAGTTTGTCAAGGACCCAGCAACAGGCACACTGAACTATATAGGAGCCTCAGGAGGCTTCCCCAGTACAAACAATAATCATAAATAATAAACACAATAATCCAGCCAAATCAGGGCCTGCCCCATCCCTTTGCCTTTAGCTACAGACAAATGTCAAACTGTTGTTGGCAGATACAGATAACCCTGTTTATCCAGGGGAGCCCGCAGAACAGTTCGCTATGGGGATCCATGCACCCTCCAGCTGGGGCAGTCCGGGAAAGTCTGATTCAGCCTGAAACATTAGATTTCAATTCCACCTTGGAGACACTGGGAGGAAATAAACAGAGAGGAAGAGAAGAAATCCAATGCAAACACAAATCCAGTCTCCATCCTGCCTACAGAGCTCCCTTTATTCCACAGCAACTTTAGGGTAAGGGAGACAGGCACCTGGCTGCCCTCTATCCCTCAGTCTACACAGAAAAGGTCAGCTCCCAGACTGCTGGACTGGCAGCATAGTATGGGGAGGAGGTGAGCAGCCCTCAGTGGTGAAAGAAAAGGTGAAGGGCTGTTTAGAAAAGCTGGACATGCACAAGTCCATGGGGCCGGATACAGTGCATCTGAGGGTACTGAGGGAGTTGGCTGATGTCACTGCAGAGCCATTGGCTATTATTGTTCAAAACTTGTGGTGATTGGGGGAGGTCTTGGACAACTGGAAAAAGGCAAATATAGTGTCCATCTTTAAAAAAGAAAAGAAGGAGAATCCAGGGAACTACAGACTAGTCAGTCTCACCTCTGTCCCCAGAAAAATCATAAAACAGTTCCTCAAGGAATTCATTTAGAAGCACTTGGAGGAGAGGAAGGTGATCAGGAAAAGTAAACATGGATTCACCAAGGGCAAATCATGTCTGACCAACCCGATTGCCTTCTGTGATGAGATAACACGCTCTGTGGATATGGGGAAAGCAGTGGATGTGATTTTTCTTGACTTTAGTAAAGTTTTGATAGGGTCTTCTGGCAAATTAAAGAAATATGGATTGGATGAATGGACTATAAGGTGGATAGAAAGCTGGCTAGACCATCTGGTTCAGTGGATAGTAGTCAATGTCTCGATGTCTAGTTGGCAGCCACCATTCAGCACTGGTGAGGCCACATCTGGGATATTGTGTCTAGTTTTGGTCCCCCCACTACAGAAAGGAGATGTACAAATTGGAGAGAGTCCAGCAGAGGGCAACATACATGATTAGGGGGCTGAGGCATATGACTTATAAGAAGAGGCTGAGGGAGTTGGACTTATTTAGTCTGCAAAAGAGAAGAGTGAGAGGGGCAGGGGGATTTGATAGCAGCCTTCAACTACCTGAAGGGGGGATCCGTGGTAGCAGATGACAGAACAAGGAGCAATGATCTCAAGCTGCAGTGGGGGAGGTCTAAACTGGATATTAGGAAAAATTATTTCACTAGGAGGGCGGTGAAGCACTGGAATGGGTTACCTAGGAAGGTGGTGGAAACTCCATCCTTAGAGGTTTTTAAGGCTCAGCTTGACAAATCCCTGGCTGGCATGACTTAGTTGTACTTAGTTGTGCTTGGTCCTGCTTTGAGCAGGAAATTGGACTAGATACCTCTTGAGTTGTCTCCCAACCCTGATCTTCTATGATCTTCTATGATTTTATCCACAGGAACATTCTGCTGGTGTTACTTTTAATAAGTAACACCAGCAGAGTGACCCCAGTGACTGTGATGTGATGCCAGATTTCTGAATGGGAGTGAAAGTGAAGTCCTGGAGTTCACACTTCCCAGGAGTGGGGAGCTGACAAACTCTGGCTACTCCTGCAAAGCTCAGATTCCCCTTGAGAGGATGGTGAAGGCTCAGGCTCCCTCTGCCAGCCTGCTACAGTGTGAGTCCATTTCGCTCTTGGTGTGACAGAGAGGCCATGGTTGTGGCAGGGAAGTCAGGTCTCCTGGGTTCTGTCTGTCATCTTGCCACTCATTCTCTCTGTGACCTTCACCAAGTCACATCTCCCTGTGCCTCAGATTCATTACCTGTACAATGGGGATATGTTGGTAGTGACTTTCCTTTGCTAGTTGTTTTCAGGATCCTTCAATGAAAGATGCTGCACAGTACGATGATAGTTACTGATGAGAATTACTGATCTGTGATCCCTTAGCAACAGCCTCGTCGGTTTGCAGAAAGTGTTCCTGTCTCCCTTCAGACATCTGTCTCCAGAGCTGACTATCTATTATCTACTCAGCCATTCTGGACATATACAGTGTATCTAACCTATGGAGACATAGGCATTATCCTTCGTTTTCTTAGTAATCAACCATGATTTTAAATATACACAAATACACAGAGCAGCCAATTCCTCTCTGACTCAGCACAGAGCCCATGAGTTCTCATCTCCCTTTGGGAAGGTCCCTTAATTACTATTTATTCCTAAAGCTGGACAAAAAACACAGAAGCACAGGCAGGCTTGTATCCAGCCTGTTTACATTCAGATGTCACATCTCTGCTCGAGGCTGAGCTAACCCCTCTGGGATTGCACAGAGCTGTATTATAAATGGTGCACAGACCGGTGTTGCTCTCGGCCTCAGATATTGATGCAGATGCTGCGGTGAGAGAGGTGTGGGACACGGCTACCTGAAGGGGGTTCCCAGGGAAGACACTTCCATCTCACAATTCACAGATACCCATCTCCTGCTGAGGAGCTCACCTGGTCAACAAACCCAGTGCAGCGTGGGACTGATTTGATAGAGAGTAAGTCTGCAGAACTTTCCACTCTCCGCAGCGTTAAATATCCCAGGGCTCTTGCCACAGGTGACAAGTTGGCTCCAGAATCATTGGTCAAAATGTCCCTCTTGTCTGGGTCCCCGTGGCTGATGGCCTCCAGCCCCAAAGTGCTGCATTTCAGTGGCACAGGGGATCCTTCATGATGAAAGATGTCAGTAGATAGACAAAACAAAATCAAATTCTGAGGTCCTGGCTCGTACGTTACTCAGGCCAGTTTAGGCAAAACTCCCCTTGGAGCCAGCTGTGAGTTAATGCACAGACTCTCACCTCCTCCTCTTCCATCATAGGGCTCTTACTGTTAATTGGGGGGGGGCTGTTCCCTGAATTGTATCTGCTGTAAGGCATGTAGGTACCATTCCTCACTGCCAAGACCTCTTCTTCCCCAGCTTCATTAGAGACGTTGACTTAAATGCTACTCCTAAAACTTTCAACAACAATTCTGCCCGAAGCAGATACCCAGCATGGGAAATTTCAGTCCAAATGGTTAAAGTTTGGCACACTGAAAATGAGGTCTTATAATTGAAGGTGTCAGATGACCTTAACTAAGATGGGTGCCACCAGCACAACTTACAATGGCCAATCCATTTGTAAATCCCATTCAGCTAAGCTTGTTGCTCCAATAATGCCTGTGGCAAGGAGTTCCACAGGCCAAATATATATTATGGAAAAAAATATTTTGTCAATGTTATATGTGCAGACTTTCAATGTAACTGAACGTTCCCTTGTTCATGTGTTATGAGACAGAGTAAATATAAATGTTTGATCTACTTTTTTATTGATAGAGTCATAGAGTTTAAGGCCAGAAGGGACATTTAGATCATCCAGTCTGACCTCCTATATAACACAGACCATTAAATTTCACCCGGTTACCCTGTGTAAGCCCAGATCTATGTTTGACTAAGAACTGGTCTACATGAGGATGTTAAATCACAGAACCATAAAAGCACAGCGTAATCTAACCTAGTCCACTGCTGAGATGCAGGATTTGTCGTTTGTAAGCCATCCAACACAGCTGGTTATCCATAGACTCATAGACTCATAGACTCATAGGTCAGAAGGGACCAATCTGATCATCTAGTCTGACCTCCTGCACAAGGCAGGCCACAGAACCCCACCCATCCAATTTTATACAACCCCTATCCCAGGATTGAGTTTTTGAAATCCTCAAAAATGGTTTGAAGACCTCAAGCTGCAGAGACACCACCAGCAAGCGACCCGTGCCCCACGCTGCAGGGGAAGGCGAAAAACCTCCAGGGCACCTGCCAATCCGCCCTGGAGGAAAATTCCTTCCCGACCCCAAATATGGCGATCAGCTAAACCCTGAGCATGTGGGCAAGAGTCACCAGCCAGCACCATCCAGCCTCCTTTGGACACCTTGCAGTGAAGGCGCTTCCACAGCCTCCCTAGTTATGTGTTCCATATTCCTCCTGTTCTTACAGTTAGGAAATTTTTCCTGAGATTTTTTCTAAATCTGCTCTGCTGTAGCTTCAAGCTATTGCCTGTTGTCCTGCCCTCTGTGACCAAAGAGAACATTTTTTCTTCATCTTTTTTATGGCAGCCTCTCAAGTATCTGAAGACCACTGTCATGTCCCCATAAGATTCCTCTTTTCCATACTAAGCATACCCAGTTCCTTCAGTGTTTGCCCTTATGGCTTGCATTCCATTCCCTTGATCAACCTTGTCACTCACCTCTGGATCCTTTCCAGTTTCTCTACAAGCTTCCTATACACTGGTGAATAGAACTGAACATTGTACTCCAGCTCAGGCCTAACCAACACCGAGTAGAGCAGTACTATCACCTCCTGTGACTTGCAAGCTCTGCCTCTGCTAGTGCAAAAGAAAATTGCATTACCTTTTTGTGCAACAGAAAAAAATCCGTCAGAGATGTATCTGTATCAACCTAAACCTGCGTTAGCATGAGGTCAACGGAGGAATACTTCCATGGACCTTGCTACCACCCCTCAAGAGGTGGATGAACTAGGCTGATGGGAAAACCCTGGCCGTCACTACGAGTACTTTTTTCAGAGTAGCAGCCATGTTAGTCTGTATCCGCAGGAAGAACAGTAGTACTTGTGGCACCTTAGAGACGAGCACATTTATTTGAGCATAAGCTTTTGTGGGCTAAAACCCATTTCATCGGACGCATGTAGTGGAAAATACAGAAGGAAGATATATATATATATACACAGGGAACATGAACCAATGGGTGTTACCATACACACTATAAGGAGAGTGATCAGTTAAGGTGAACTATTATCAGCAGGAGAGAAAAAGAACTGTTTGTAGTGGTAATGAAAATGGCCCATTTCCAGCAATTGACAAGGAGATGTGAGGAACTGTAGGGGGTTCTGTTTACTTCTGTGTTATGGCAGTGCCACTGTAGCGTTTTAAGTGTAGACGAGCCCTCAAGCAGATCTTCCAGGAAAGCATCCACTCTGGGTCTGCAGACACAGGGAACTGTAGAATCCACCACTTCTTATCACAGTTTGTTCCAAAGGTTAATCACCATCAGTGCAAAACATTTGGCCTTTTTTTCCAGCTGGAATTTGTCTGGCTTCAGCTTCCAGCCATTGGAACTTGCTCTGCCTTTCTCCTCTAGATTACAAAGCCAATTAGTCCCCATGAAAGTCTCTGTTTGATCATATTTTTCATAAGTGGATGAAGCTCTTTAAATCTCTCCCACTCTGTGAGACATTTTCTCCACTCTGTGAGACAATATAAACAGAATGAATTAATTTATGCATTTTGATTCTGGTTTTATGAACCCCCTTTTCTCAATCCTCTCCAAGTTTTCAACATCCTTTTTGAAATGTGGACCCCAGAATTGGATGCAGTCATTTTAACCAATGCCACATGCAGAGGTAAAGTCCTTCCCCTGCTTTCCAACTCACCCCACCCTCTGCATGCATCCAAGGATCGCATCAGCCCTTTTGGCCATAGCATCGCGATGGGAGCTCACGATGAGCTGGGTGTCCACAATGATTCCTGAATCTTTTTCAGGGTCCCTGTGCTCCATAATACAGTGCCCTAGTCTGTCAGTCAGGCCTGCATTCTCTGTTCCAACTTTGCATTTGAGCGTACTAAAACATTTTTTTCCTCATGGGCCCAGCCGACCAAACACTCCACATCAATCAGTATGCCTGCCCTGGCCTTCTCATTGTAAACGCTCTGTCAGTCTTTGGATCATCTGCAGATTCTATCTGCAGTGATTTTCCATTTCCTTCCACGTCATTGATGAAAACTTTGAATAGCATTAGGCCTAGAATTTATCTCTGCAGAACCCCACTAAAAACAACCCTATTCACTGACAATAGCCTATTGACAACTTCTTTCTGAATTCTCTCAATTAGCCAGCTTTTAGTTCCTTTTACGTGTGCACTGCTGATATCAAATGTCTCAGAGAAATCAAACGTTATTGCATCTGTGTGGTTCCTTTGATCAGCCAAACATGAAATCTCATAAAAGGATGAAATCAGCTGTATTTGACAAGAACTGTTTTCCATAAACCATGTTTCTGACTTGAATTAATTATATTCCTAGACTATTTTTTTAACTACTCCAATACCAGCTTTTCCATTACTTCCTAACCTTCTCAAATTTTTTTTTAAATGTTCCTTTCATATTTTAATTATTTACATTTAATACAGAAGTGTCCTCTATTTGCCATTTTTTCTTGTTTTTGTTTTGGCTCCGCTGCTCTTTGATTGCATAATGGCTTAAATGAGATCTGTGAATGATCGGTCAGTTTGTAACTCTAAGGTTCTACTGTAGATGTGGTGCATGTAGTGTATCATATTAACATTATGTATCCATCCAGGCATTTGTCCTGAGACCATCATCCTAGACCCTGGGCACATAAAGAAAGTCAAGAGGACATACAGTACATGCAGGAATTTCTCCCCTGCTACATGTCAGATTCCAACACAACCAACTTCACCAACCCCTCCACCTTCATCCTGCTGGGCATTCCTGACCTGCAGATGGCCCAAGTCTGGATCTCATAGACTCATAGACTCATAGACTCTAGGACTGGAAGGGACCTCGAGAGGTCATCGAGTCCAGTCCCCTGCCCTCATGGCAGGACCAAATACTGTCTACACCATCCCTGATAGACATTTATCTAACCTACTCTTAAATATCTCCAGAGATGGAGATTCCACAACTTCCCTAGGCAATCTATTCCAGTGTTTAACTACCCTGACAGTTAGGAACTTTTTCCTAATGTCCAACCTAAATCTCCCTTGCTGCAGTTTAAGTCTATTGCTTCTTGTTCTATCATTGGAGGCTAAGGTGAACAAGTTTTCTCCCTCCTCCTGATGACACCCTTTTAGATACCTGAAAACTGCTATCATGTCCCCTCTCAGTCTTCTCTTTTCCAAACTAAACAAACCCAATTCCTTCAGCCTTCCTTCATAGGTCATGTTCTCAAGACCTTTAATCATTCTTGTTGCTCTTCTCTGGACCCTCTCCAATTTCTCCACATCTTTCTTGAAATGCGGTGCCCAGAACTGGACACAATACTCCAGTTGAGGCCTAACCAGCGCAGAGTAAAGCGGAAGAATGACTTCTCGTGTCTTGTTTACAACACACCTGTTAATGCATCCCAGAATCATGTTTGCTTTTTTTGCAACAATATCACACTGTTGACTCATATTAAGCTTGTGGTCCACTATGACCCCTAGATCTCTTTCTGCCATACTCCTTCCTAGACAGTCTCTTCCCATTCTGTATGTGTGAAACTGATTGTTCCTTCCTAAGTGGAGCACTTTGCATTTATCTTTATTGAACTTCATCCTGTTTACCTCAGACCATTTCTCCAACTTGTCCAGATCATTTTGAATTTTGACCCTCTCCTCCAAAGCAGTTGCAATCCCTCCCAATTTGGTATCATCTGCAAACTTAATAAGCGTACTTTCTATGCCAACATCTAAATCGTTGATGAAGATATTGAACAGAACCGGTCCCAAAACAGAACCCTGCGGAACCCCACTTGTTATACCTTTCCAGCAGGATTGGGAGCCATTAACAACTACTCTCTGAGTACAGTTATCCAGCCAGTTATGCACCCACCTTATAGTAGCCCCATCTAAATTGTACTTTCCTAGTTTATCTATAAGAATATCATGCGAGACTGTATCAAATGCCTTACTGAAATCTAGATATATCACATCCACCGCTTCTCCCTTATCCACAAGGCTCGTTATCCTATCAAAGAACGTTATCAGATTAGTTTGACACGATTTGTTGTTTACAAATCCATGCTGGCTATTCCCTATCACCTTACCACCTTCCAAGTGTTTGCAGATGATTTCTTTGATTACCTGCTCCATTATCTTCCCTGACACAGAAGTTAAACTAACTGGTCTGTAGTTTCCTGGGTTGTTTTTATTTCCCTTTTTATAGATGGGCACTATATTTGCCCCCTTCCAGTCTTCTGGAATCTCCCCCGTCTCCCATGATTTCCCAAAGATAATAGCTAGAGGCTCAGATACCTCTTCCATTAACTCCTTGAGTATTCTAGGATGCATTTCATCAGGCCCTGGTGACTTGCAGGCATCTAACTTTTCTAAGTGATTTTTTACTTGCTCTTTGCTTATTTTCTCTTCTAAATCTACCCTCTTCCCGTAAGCATTCACTATACTAGATATTCCTTCAGACTTCTCAGTGAAGACCGAAACAAAGAAGTCATTAAGCATCTCTGCCATTTCCAAGTCTCCCGTTACTGTTACCCCCTCCTCATTGAGCAGTGGGCCTACCCTGTCCTTAGTCTTCCTCTTGCTTCTAATGTATTGATAAAAAGTCTTCTTGTTTCCCTTTATTCCCATAGCTAGTTTGAGTTCATTTTGTGCCTTTGCTTTTCTAATCTTGCCTCTGCATTCCTGTGTTATTTGCCTATATTCATCCTTCGTGATCTGACCTAGTTTCCATTTTTTATATGACGCCTTTTTATTTTGTAGGTCACGCAAGATCTCAAGGGTAAGCCAAGGTGGTCTTTTGCCACATTTTCTATCTTTCCTAACCATCGGAATAACTTGCTTTTGGGCCCTTAATAGCGTCCCTTTGAAAAACTGCCAACTCTCCTCAGTTGTTTTTCCCCTCAGTCTTAATTCCCATGGGACCTTGCCTATCAGCTCTCTGAGCTTACCAAAATCTGCCTTCCTGAAATCCATTGTCTCTATTCTGCTGTACTCCCTTCTACCCTTCCTTAGAATTGCAAATTCTATGATTTCATGATCACTTTCACCCAAGCTTCCTTCTACTTTCAAATTCTCAACAAGTCCCTCCCTATTTGTTAAAATCAAGTCTAGAACAGCTTCCCCCCTAGTAGCTTTTTCAACTTTCTGAAATAAAAAGTTGTCTGCAATGCAGTCCAGGAACTTATTGGATAGTCTGTGCCCCGCGGTGTTATTGTCCCAACATATATCTGGATAGTTGAAGTCCCCCATCACCACCAAATCTTGGGCTTTGGATGATTTTGTTAGTTGTTTGAAAAAAGCCTCATCCACCTCTTCCGCCTGATTAGGTGGCCTGTAGTAGACTCCCAGCACGACATCACCTGTGTTTTTTACCCCTTTTAGCCTAACCCAGAGACTCTCCACCCTTCCGTCTCCTATGTCCATCTCCACCTCAGTCCAAGTGTGTACATTTTTAATATATAAGGCAACACCTCCTCCCTTTTTCCCCTGTCTATCCTTCCTGAGCAGACTATACCCATCCACACCAACATTCCAGTCGTGTGTATTATCCCACCAAGTTTCAGTAATGCCAATAATGTCATAGTTGTATTTATTTATTAGCACTTCCAGTTCTTCCTGCTTATTACCCATACTTCTTCTCCATCCCCTTCTGCACCATGTATGCCATAGCCATCTTGGGGAACTTCACCATCCTGTTCATTGTGAAGAGGGAGATGAGCCTCCATGAGCCCATGTACTATTTCCTCTGCATGCTGGCCGTCACCGACCTGGTCCTGTCCACATCCATCCTGCCCAAAATGCTGAGCCTCTTCTGGTTCAATTCTAGGGAGATCAATTTCAGTGCCTGCCTCACCCAGATGTACTTCATTCACTGCTTCTCAGGGATGGAGTCTGGGATTTTCGTGGCCATGGCTTGGGATCGCTACGTGGCCATCTGTGATCCCCTGAGGCATTCCATTATCCTGACAAACCCCATGGTGGCCAAGATCATCCTGGCTGTGGTGTTGCGCGGTAGCATGCTCGTACTGCCTTATCCCTTCCTGGCAAGGCAGTGGCCATATTGCAGAACCAACATCATCCCCCACACCTACTGTGAGCACATAGCCGTGGTGAAGCTGGCCTGCACCGACATCCGCATTAGTAGTTACTACGGCCTCTTTTTGGCATTTTTGGTGACCGGTCTGGATGTATTTTTTATCGCTGTGTCCTATATCCAGATCCTCAGGGCCATCTTCAGCCTCCCCACAAAGGATGCCCGGCTGAAGACTTTTGGGACCTGCAGCTCCCACCTCTGTGTCATCTTAATCTTTTACATCCCAGCTCTCTTCTCCTTCCTCATGCACTGGTTTGGGCACAATTTGGCCCTGCATTTCCACATTCTCATTGCCAATATGTACCTCCTGGTGCCCCCCATGCTAAATCCCATCATCTATGGGGTGAGGACCAAACAGATCTGGAACAGGCTGCTCCAACTCTTTACTCATACAGGGACCTAAAGATTTTTCTCCTTGTGCTTTGACTCTCAGACTGAGGTCCACTGGCTGGTGACATGGTGCCAGACCCTCTTCCTTAATCAGTTGCTGGATAGTCAAAGAGACATTAAATCCTTTCCTGACCGTACTGTGCTCTGTCAGCATGACAAACTGGGGAATTTGTCTTGTACAGCTCATATGGTTTCCACTTTACAAGTGCTAGTAAGTAAAATATTGAGACTTTGCCTCCTACCCTGTTTCTTCCACCAAGGCCTCCCCTCTGCCCCACCTCGTTCCCCAATTCCCCTCCATCTGAGCAGCCTAGTCCATGAAGGCCAAGGGACTCACCCCGTCGTTTTCTCCTCTCTTCCCCTCCCTCATCACTCTCTAGATTGTCTCCACCTCCCTCCCTGCCCAGACTGTGCTACCTCTGCTCCGGGTGTGAGACATGCGCTCCTGCAGCTCAGGATGATCAGGGGTGACATGAATTAATAACCCAAAGCCTCCCCCACACTGCAGCAACTGGACACCATCAGATCCCCTTTTTGACCATACTTTCTGGTTCAAAACTGGGTAGCTGACAACCCTAAGTGGCACCCAGAAGCAGAAGCCAAAACCCTGACTGTCTGGGTAAAACCCAGATGGGTGGAAACTATGTTAGCTCATGTCTGATTGAGTTAATCCTCTGTATCCTTATGTCTTTGGGCTTTTCCTGTGCTCTTCACTCACGTAGCTTGTGCAAAGGGGCAGGATGCTGAGATGGAGGCAACTGTCTATAAATCGGTTGGTCATTAAAGACTATCAGCACTTAATGAGATATTGCCCAGACAGAAGAAAGAAGTAACTGTATTCTAGATAAAAGCCAGTTTTCTCCAATGTCTCCCCTGAAGAGTGAACAGAGAGGGGAGGGTTTGGTCCAGCCCTTTATAAACAGAGAGATTGGATGAACCAGAAGAAGCTGGGGTAGGAGAGAAGGACAAGGGCAGAGGAGGGGACTCTGGTTGCAGGGCTCTGGCTGCAGCACAGAGACAGACTCCAGCTGGAGGAGGAGCCAGGAGTTCCAGGAGGTGACCCCTGGGAACCCCAGAATGGGTCTGACTAAATCTCAAAGAATGCTCCAGGGTGGTGAAGAGACAGAGGCAGGGAATGGCATGTAGGTGTTGTATTCTGTTTAACTGGATCGGGGTATCTCTTGTGGAATTGTTTTAGCAGCCCTCTTTGGAAGGCCTGGGTCTGTTTGCTTTAACGATCCTGTGCCCTGAAACAGAGAAACTGGAAACAGAGTGCGCCCAAGGGGGAGCTTTGGGCAGGGGGTGCTGAAGCAATTGGAGAGTCTGGGGGAGCAGCCTAGTCTCAGGGCCTTGGCAAGCAGATCTCAGTTCCCAGAGAGAGGCGCTAGAATGGAAGCTGCATCCCAAAAGTGGGCCTAGAAGCCCAGAGCCAGAGGCAAGGCCTGGACAGTGCTTGGACTCCAAATCACATAGAGCCATTGTGGGGGCCCAAACACTGCCATCGGGCTGGTGTCGACCTGTGGGAGCTTGTGCAGGGCTGTGACAGAAAACCTGGAGCTGCTTCTCGGATGCTAGGGGACTATGCATGGAAGTGGAGAAGGCCTGGGCGATCCCAAACCTCAGGGGAGGTGTCCACAAGATGTTCTCTTCACCCAAATGTGGCCCATTTTCCTCTGCCCTCGGTGCTCTGATTCCTGGACTGATCCAGCCAGGTTGTCCTGTAGGAAATGTTCCCTGATCCAGGCAGTGACAGTTTGGGTTCAGGGAGGTGGTTTGTCTCTCCCTTGGAAACTCTCTCTCTCCCCATGCATTTTGGTCCATCTCTCACTTTCCTTTGTAACTCACCCCCACCACCACAAACACAGACACCTCCTTCTCTCTGACACTTCGAATGTGCCTTCTGTGACATGCTACACCTCGGGGATTCCCCTGTAAACCCCATATTTTTCATTTACATACAATTGTGATATTGCATATAAAGCATGCCATGTAAGATATCAGGTGAAAGGTTGTGACCTAGTAAAAGTCACTGTTCTATCTAAACATCTATATCATTAGTGCATATGAAATTATACGATTGTGATGTATGGTTGTCAGTAAAACATGCTGTAAATTGGGGAATTGGCCAGATATTAGCTCCCCAGAGGCAACAGCAAGGAAAATAATGAATGCTATAAAACAGAACACAATGGCCACATTCTTGGCCTTTCTCCTTCTCCCACCTAAGCTGCAAGCAACAATGACACTCTGAAGACTGAGGACTCCAACAGAGGAAACTGGCCCAGGTTTCAAGGGAGAAACCTCTGTATATCCAGTGGGGTGAGAAAAACTGGTTAATCTAGATGTTGCCCAGTATAACAGGATTGAGAGTTTAGACTGCTTGCCTATATTTTCTTTTCTCTCAATAATCACTTTTGTCATAAATAAACTTGTTTTCTGTTTATCTTTGCCCGTGAGTTTGTCTGAAGTGTTTGGTAAATCTGCTCAGGTTTATAGAGGCTGCTGTATTATCACTTTCTATTCATGAACCAGCTCATATATACACCTTAGGTATATTCTTAAGGTACCAGGCTGGGAGCAGGCTTCTTGTTTAGTACTGGTAGCATGTCCAGGCCTGGATGTTTTTGGAGGTGAGCTGTAACCACACTAGGCCCCAGGTGGTCTAGTCTGGGGGCAAGCCAAGTGTCTGGTTTCTTTGCATTCACTGCTGCCTCCTGAAGGGAATTGCACATACCGGCCAGATTGAAACAGCTATCTTGTGTAATACGTACCAAGGGCAGATCCCAGGAAGCTGCATCAGGTATGTTTGACAGGAGGATTAATGTGGGGAGTCACATTTCATAGAATCTTAGATTATTAGGTTTGCCTCAGGAGATCATCTAGTCCGCCCCCTTGCTCAAAGCAAGACCAATCACCAAATGGTCCCCTCAAGGATTGAACTCACAATGCTGGGTTTAGCAGGCCAATGCTCAAACCACTGAGCTATCCCTCCCCTCAATTTTTATTATTATTATTTTATTTGTTACATACAAGGATACAATATAAACAAAATGAATTAATTTATGCATTTTAATTCTGGTTTTATGAACCCATATTGGAATTTTTTGCACTTTCACAGAGGTATTTGTATGGCCAATACCATGACCTAATTTTTCTCCTGTACGTCCGCCCAAGAGGGGGGTCTCTGGAGGGTCCAGGACTTAAGAGGTGCACTTCTACAAGGAACCAGTATGCCTTGCTGAAGTAAAGAGTGAATAATGTCACCTACCACATCCAAGGCCTCAGATTTGAGGGGGATTGCTTGGTAAGTGGAGGAAATTGACTGGTAACCTGGTTGGGTGGGCAAAGATGAGCAGGCATCAAACTGAAAGACAGCTTATTTTCTGCCCAAACAGAGGGGAACTTGGAACATAATTCTTGAAAAGGGTTAGACGTATCCCAAGTAAGAGCCACAGATTTGGCAGTTGCAACAGAAGAGAGGGATGTATCATTGCGGAGGGGGTTGGTATGAGTACACATAAGTTTATGAGTAACTGGACTCTGAGCGAGGTTAAGAATTGCTGCAAGGTCGCAGAGGACGTCCATGCCCAGAATAATCCCCTCTGCATTTGGAGCTACATAAAAAAAGACAGAGTCCAGAAGAATAGATTTGATTTTACAAGAACAGGGGAGCTTTTATAAGCCATGAGCTGTGCACCTCCTACCCTTGAAATAGTAATATACTGTTTAGTAGTGGGGAGGGGGAGGTCAGTAATGGAAACAGATGCTTACCAGTCCAGGAGAATTGTGCATGGCCAGCCCCTTATCCATGCCTGTAAGTGTGGCCTCAAGGGATTTATATCTGCATCAGCAGCACTGACAGGCAAGGGGGAGCACTGGGTCCTAGCGGGACATGCGATTTAAGAGCCTGGCCATTTCCGCTTTACTCAGGTGTGAGGAACGGTTGTCAGTCAGTTGAGACACTGATTGGGGCTGTTGTTGGTTACCCAGGGTTATTTGGCTTGGACACTCGGCTGCCCAGTGTCTGGTCTTTCCTCACACAAAACATTGGGAGATGGCGGGGGGCAGTGGGGACAGGACCAGGACCAGGTTGAAAAGTCAGTGAAGTATTGCAGGGATTCAACTGGTCATGATTCTGTCCTGACCTGGCTTTAGGGTTTTGCGCCTGCAGTTTTTTGAGTATGTTGCCAGATGCTACCGGTGTGGTGCTCTGCTCTATTCAATGTTGAGATCAGTCAGCTGCATGCGTGTGCTCCCTCTGTGTGCTGCCCCAGCTCTGCGCAGAGAACTGACCCAGCAGACCCTGAGAGAACCCCCAATGACCACAGGCTCTTGTAAGGTACGAAGGCACCCGGCCAGGTTTATTTTTGAAGAGAAACACAGTCTCCAGCTCCCCGAATCAGAGATCCAAGGTACTGCTAAGGTGCTGCTAGCTAGTACATCTGTGCTCCCTGGCAATGGACCGGCTCAGTCAATGGCAGGACTTTCCATTGCCCCTAGAGCAGACAAAGACACCACCCCGCGGTGAATTCTTACACACAGGTACACATCAATCCCGATGTATTGGGATGCAACCGCTCTACGTAGCAAGATGCCGCCTCTTACCCTGTACATGTTGGTTCAAACAAAATAACTCTATCCATCATATTACCCTTTGGCCCTGTCATTGGGATGGGTCAGCCTGTTCCTTGTTATCCATGTGGAGTGTACGAGTATACGAATGTTCTGATCTCTGGTGCCCAGTACCTGATAGATATGTCTGTATCCTATCCTTGCCAGCTTCTGTGAGCAGGGCCTGCCTCTGGCTCATAATTAACTTTGCTTTATGTGAGCAAAGTCTTGGCCATAACTTTAGTTCAGGCCTTAGGCCTCATACCGGGCCTTTGATACCAAGGTTTCGATCTCAGGGCCTCCTTTTATTACACCTGAGACACCCACAATTATAGCTAAAACCTTCCTTTAACATCTTTTAAAATGCCTGGTCAGTTTTTTTGGGAGGTGGGGTCTATAATGCCTGCATGGCTGGAATACATCTCCCACTTTCTTTCCCAGTATTGAGAGGCCAGCTCATCCTTGCTTTGTACGCAGCCCATGATCAGTTCCCAATTACTGGCTCTGTTCCCCAAGGCTTCTTGGACGGTTTCCTTAAACTGAGTGCAGGCACAGGTCATATCATTGTGAGATTCAAATTTAACAGAGGTCCAAATGCCGTTTTGCTGCCCTTCTGTAGGGATGTTGGCCCATTGGAGCATTTAGATTGGAGTATTTAGCTTTTGTTAAGATATAAAGATCCCTGGGATGTAACGTATAGGTGGTAACCATCTGGCTTATTCTTTTCCAGAATATCAAATTTGGGTCTTTGGGCTTTAGATCAGGCAGATCTTTTAGTAAAGCTCTCATTTCCTCTGTGCTGAGAGGAGTGTACTTTTAGGTATTATTATCCGCTCCATTTCACCTGTCCCTGACCACCAAGTGAGGCCAAGGGAGCACTGCCAATTAATTTTGGGTTTAAAGGGGGGCAGGAGGAGGAGGAGGGGGCCAATTATCTTGATCTTCCCCCAAGTGTGCCAGGTTCCAATTTTGAATTTGTTTCTCAAAGTGTTTCCAATTAATTTCATTTTGGTTTTTATCAGAATCACCGCTTGGCTCAGGGTTAGTCAAATGACCCTTTTGTTGTATGCTAGCAACAATACGACATGCAGAAAAGGGGGGTTCTTTTGTTTGTTTTGTTTTTTTAAGTTTTGCTTTTAGAGTCCTGTTTTCTGCTTCAAGCTCGCTCAGCTCACGGCTGCAATCTGCCTTTTGATTCAGTTCTGATGTAAGAGCCTGTCGGAGTGTTTCCAGCTCTTGTCATTCCTTTCATCTTGCAGCACATGACGATGCCTTTCCCTAAGCTTTCTCTTGCCTGACCAGAGTCCAGACCACCACAGCACACTATCTATCATACTCGTACCCTCATTCCTGCCTTCTTTTGCCATTATCTTTTCAATCTTCCCATGTTTCCCTTTTATAAAATCAATGAGTTTCCCTCCCGTGGAGGGCATGACTGACGTTCCCCAGGGCCAGTCAATGCCTCTGCCTTCTGTAGAGGGTGTCATTGGTGCACCCTGGGGCACGCCAACGGATACCTCCCCCGCCCCATGGAGGGTATTGTTGATGCTTTCTGGGGCAATTCATAAGACATTGTATCCCAGCTCTCCGAAACCCACTTACGCGACGCTTCAGGGGACACTGACTGAGCACACCCTTCTTCTCAGTTTACTGCAGCACACACTCGGGGTGCTGAGTACCTGGCAGTGCAGCCTTCCCCTCCAGCGATCCCTGCACCCTAACAATCACTGCAGCACACACCCTGGTGCTCAGTACCTGGCAGTGCAGACTTCACCTCCAGCGATCCCTGCACCCTAACAATCACTGCAGCACACACCCTGGTGCTCAGTACCTGGCAGCGCAGACTTCACCTCCAGCGATCCCTGCACCCTAACAATCACTGCAGCACACACCCTGGTGCTCAGTACCTGGCAGCACAGACTTCACCTCCAGCGATCCCTGCACCCCAACAACCTTGGCCACAAACACAGTTCCGTTCAGCCCACTTACCTGTGCTCCCTATATGTGGTTCATATTAAAAAAGGGGTGTGGAGGGATGCTTCAGGGATTTCTAGCCTGTGTATTGAAAACTGGGGTACTGTTTGTACCATAATATGGAGATATACCTATCTCATAGAAATGGAAGGGACCCCAAAAGGTCATCAAATCCATCCCCCGGCCTTCACTAGCAAGAGCAAGTACTGATTTTGCCCCAGTTCCCTAAGTGGCCCCCTCAAGGATTAAACTCACAACCCTTCAGGACCAGATTTCAAAGAGAAACTGCTGAGCTCCAGTTCCTCAGCAACTTTGACACCATCAGCTCAGGATTAAAGAAAGACTGTGAATGGCTATCAACTACAAAAGCAGTTTCTCCTCCCTTGGTGTTCACACATCAACTGCTAGAAAAAGGCCTCATCCTCCCTGACTGAACTAACCTCCTTGTCTCTAGCCTGATTCTTGCTTGCATATTTATGCCTGCCTCTGGAAATTTCCACTACATGCATCCGACGAAGTGGGTATTCACCCACGAAAGCTCATGCTCCAATACGTCTGTTAGTTTATAAAGTGCCACGGGACTCTTTGTCGCTAGTATGATGATAGTTACTGATGAGAATTACTGATCTCTGATTGCTTAGTGACAGTCCTGGGTACCTACAGAAATTGATTGTGTCTCCCCTTAGTCATCTTTCTCCAGAACTCTCTGTCTACTATCTATCCAGCCATATGAGGTATTTACAGGGTCTCAGACCCTATGGAGAGCTAGGCACTATCCTTAGTTTTTTTTTTACTAATCAACTATGATTTTTAAATATACATAAATGCACAGAGCAGCCAATTCCTCTCTGACTCAACACAGAGCCCCGGAGATCTCATCTCCCTTTGGGAAGGTCCCTTAATTACTGTTTACTCCTAAACCTGGATAAAGAGCACAGAAGTGCAGACATAGAAAAAGAGAGATTGGCTAGAGTGTCTCCAGTGTCCAGCCTGTTTCCATTCATACGTCGCTTCTCTTCAAAAGACTGAGTGAACTGCCCTGGGATTACACAGAGCTATATTATAAACAGTGCACACCCCTGTGTCAGCTTTTGGCATGAGCTGTTGCTGTAGATCCTGGGGTGAGAGAGGTGTGGGACATGGCTACCTGAGGGGGATTCCCAGGGAAGACACTTCCATCTCACCATTCACAGGTACCATCTCTTGCTGAGGAGCTCACCTGCTCGACAAGCCCAGTGCAATAACATATGCATGGTGGGATAGAGAATAAGTCTGCGGTCAGAAAGCTAAGGTTTTCCCATGCCATGTGCTGGGTGGTTTGTGATTGGAACAAAGGCAGCACAGGCCGCAAGGCAAAAGGATTATAAAAGGCAGCTGTATCATCTCCCTTTTGTCTTCAATCCTGCTTCTGACCTCTGGAGGGACTTTGCTACAAATTGAAGCTCTGACCAAAGGACTGAATCCCAGCTGTGGATGTTCCAGAGACTTGATTTGAACCTGCAGTTTATTCCATCACTGTTACAAGCCTGAACCAAGAATGTTGCCATTACTTTATGTAATTGATTCCATTTAACCAATTTTAACTCTCATCTATATTTCTTTCTTTTATGAATAAGCCTTTAGATTCTAAAGGACTGACAACAGTGTGATTTGTGGGTAAGATCTGATTTGTATACTGACCTGGGTCTGAGGATTGGTTCTTTAGATCAGGGGAAAATCTTTTTCTTTTCCTAGGGGATTGGTTTTCATAAATGGTCATTCCCATAACGAGCTGCCCTTGTGGTGATACTGGGAAACTGGAGTGTCAAAAGGAATTGGTTTGTATTGCTTATGTTTAGCGTGATGTTATTGACATAAACTGTGGCTGTATCGATCATTGTTGCAACCACTGTTATATATTTGCAGCAACTATTGTACAAAGTTTGTCATGTGAGGTGTCAATAAAACATTATGATTTGCCGGTTATGATTATGCTGTCTGTATGTGTGTATCATTTTGTAGTCTAAGTTATGAATACTGGCTATGTACTTGTATCTCAAATGGATTTGATTCTAAGTTGCACCAGTGAATCATTTGCTCAGCTTCTTGAGAAAGGACTATTCTCAGTAAGTGCCCAACCAAGAAACAACGGACAATGGACTTTGTGAAACGCCAATCCACATGTGAGCTTTCCTGGGAACGTTCAAACTAACATGTAAACAATGGCATCAGCCTGCAAACTGAGTTATGAATGGACATGTGACTTGCCCATGTGACTCCAGACTCCCCGTTGCTGCTGTTATTTTCGATACTAAGACCAAAGGGAGGCCCTTCCATGGGCAGAGAATATAAAAGGCCTTGGATAATCCTCCATCTTGTCTTCAATCCTGCTTCTTACTACTGGAGGAACCTTGCTGCAAACTGAAGCTCTGAACGAAGCACTGAATGACCCATCCAAATGGTGGTTGTACTCTAGATACTTGATTTGAACCTGTAGTTTATTCCATCATTGCTAGAAGAACTTTGCCAATATGTGTGTAATTGATTGCATTTAACTCATTCTAACATTCATCTATATTTCTTTCCATTTATGAATGAATGTTTGGATTTTAGATTCTAAAGGATTGGTAACAGCGTGATTTGTGGGTCAGATCTGATGTGTATATTGACCTGGGTCTGGGGCTTGATTCTTTGGAATCGAGAGAACCATATTCTTTTACTGGGGTGTTGGTTATCATAACTATTCATTCCCCGGACGAGCGGCACTGGTGGTGATACTGGGAGACTTTAGTGTCTAAGGAAATTGCTTGTGTGACTTGCGGTTAACCAGTGGGGTAAAACCGAAGTCTTCTTTGTCTGGCTGGTTTGGTTTACCTTAGAGGTGGAAAAACCCCAGCCTAGGGCTGTGACTGCTCTGTTTAAGCAATTGGTCCTGAATTGGCACTCTCAGTTGGGTCCCATCAGAACCGTGTCGTCACAGTCCCTTTATGAGAAAAGAGCCAGAGCAGCCTGTCCCGGATCTGTTTGGTTCTCACCCCGTAAATGATGGGGTTTAGCATGGGGGGAACGAGGAGGTATATGTTGGCCATGAGAATGTGAAAATGCAGGGGCACATTGTGGCCAATCCTGTGTGTGAGGTAGGAGAAGAGAGCTGGGACATAAAAGGATAAAATGGCACAGAGGTGGGAGATACATGTCCCAAAAGTCTTGAGCTGGGCATCCTTTGTGGGGAGGCTGAATACAACCCTGAGGATCTGGATATAGGACACAGTGATAAAAAATACATCCAGATCGGTCACCAAAAATGCCACAAAGAGGCCGTAGTAACTACTAATGCGGATGTCGGTGCAGGCCAGCTTCACCACGGCTATGTGCTCACAGTATGTGTGGGGGATGATGTTGGTTCTGCAATATGGCCACCGCCTCGCCAGGAAGGGATAGGGCAGTACAAGCATGCTACCGCGCAGCACCACAGCCAGGCCAATCTTGGCCACCACAGAGTTTGTCAGGATGGTGGAATGTCTCAGGGGATCACAAATGGCCACATAGCGATCAAAAGCCATGGCCACGAAGATCCCAGACTCCATCGCTGTGAAGCAGTGAATGAAGTACATCTGGGTGAGGCAGACACTGAAATAGGTCTCCCTGGAATTGAACCAGAAGATGCTCAATGTTTTGGGCAGGATGGACGTGGACAGGACCAGGTCGGTGATGGCCAGCATGCAGAGGAAATAGTACATGGGCCCATGCAGGCTTGGATCCCTCTTCACGATGAGCAGGATAATGAAGTTCCCCAAGATGGCTATGGCGTACATGGTGCAGAAGGGGATGGAGATCCAGATATGAGCCGTCTCCAGGCCAGGAATGCCCAGCAGGATAAAGTTGGAGGGGTTGATGAAGTCGGTTGTGTTGGAACCTGACATGGGATACGGGAGAAAGTTTCCAATTCTGAGGCAGAATGGTGTCTCCTGTATATACCATATGTTCCCCCAACTTCCTGTATGTGCCCAGGGTCTAGCGTGATGATCGCAGGACAAACACCTGAATGGAGAGACAGTGTTAATATGAGACACTACATGCACTACTGGGGGCTGTTCTCATGGGTAAAGCAGATTGGTCGCTCCTCAAACACTGAAAACTGGTATTTTCATTCTTCAGAGGAATTAATTATGAACAACTGGCCCTACTAATGCCAATTCCATACTTCATGGTGCTCCATGCAGCAATAATTCCTGCACATCACGGTGCAGGAAATATTAATAGGCACCAGCAGGAAACACAAGTGCGGATACTGGTTATCCATCATTGTTCCTTAATGCAATGAAAGCCAGGCTACAGTGTCCATGCTGTAGAATGTTCCTCATTCACCCAGTTGCTCAACATCTGAGAGTGGGGAAAAAAAAGGAATTTTTTTGCAAAGACATGTGCCAGGGGATAGATCCCAGCTAGAGCACAGTTCAGGGAGAAGACCCGGGCATCACTGATAGCAACTTCACAGAAACACTTGCTCATTCCTAGCAGTGGCCGAAACAAAGACAATGTTCGTATGCGTAAGGAATGCGATGGAGAATAACCTGCTCTGGACATGTCCTCGGTTGTTGTCACTCAGTCTCTTAAAGGATATAGCACACAGAAAGGGGATTTCTGAGACAGGTTATGAGAATGGGGATGGTGCCAGATGCGGACAGACTGAAAAGTCTGGGACTGTTCAGTTTAGAGAAGAGACAAAGAAGGGGGCATATGATAAGGAGAACAAAATAAACAAATGAACTGATTACATTCAAATGGAAAAATGGAGAACAGTTCCCAACCAGTAATATGTATAGACAGTGCTTCAAAGGGGCTAATTCCCCAAAGTTGAGGCAACATATCAATAAAACTAATTGGAAGGTTAAATTTAGACAGAAAAATGGGAATGAAACTTGGGAGTTCTTTAAATGTATTAGATGGCTAAAACTCCACAATAACACAGCCAAGAAAGTGGAAATCTTTGGCTAAAAACCTAGTTCAGTGGCGAAGCGAAGTAAAGGCAGTAATTGGGCCCTGGGGAGGGGAAATGAGTAACACATAACAAATTAGAAAAAAGGGAAAATAGCTAACAAACAATACAAATTGGAATTAATGGAAATTGATAAGTAATGTGAAAGATGTCAGGGAGAAATCTCTGAGAGGCATGGCTAAGGATCAAAAAAAGGAGGTTATTAAAAAAGAAAGAAAGCCTAGAAAAGGTTTTGGCCAATTCCTAGAGGAAGAAAAGAAAATTGTTAATGCTGCAGGAAAGGCAGAGGTGTTCAAGAAATATTTTTGTTCTGCATTTGGAAAGAAGCAGTATGAGGTATTTATATCACATGAGGTGATGAAATATATATATATATATATATATATATATATATATGAAAAAGCATATATAGAACAGTACTGTGCTAAATTTAAACTATCAAAAATAAAGGGAAAGCTTTAAAAAAAGATTTGACAAGATTAGAAAACACTGGAAGCTGGTATGGGATTAGTTAAAAAAAAAAGTCTAGGAATATAATTAATGCCAGCCAACGACCGGGTTTATTTAAAACAGATCTCGTCAAATAAACCTGATTTCATCATTTAATGAGAGAACACATTTGTTTGAACAAGGGAACCACATAGAAACACTACACTTTGATTTCTCTGAGTCATTTGATTTAGTAGGGGAAAACATTCAGATAAAAAAATCAACACTATTCAATATCAGTAAAACACATGTTAAATGGACTAAAAACTGGCTAACTGATAAGCAGTCTCAGAAAGCAGTTGTCAATGGGCCATTATCAGTGAATCAGGCTGTTTCTGGTGGGTTTCTGCAGCGATCAATTCTAGGCCTGACGCTGTTCAATATTTTCAGCAACGATCTGGAATCAAATAGAAAATCACCTCAGACAAAATTAGCAGAGGACCTAAAGAATGGCAAAGTGGGAACAATGAGGAGGCCAAGGCAGGTACTTTGACGGATCTGGGGTGTTTGGTGAGCTGGGTTCATGCAAACAAAATGTTTTTATGCAGACAAATGCAAAGTTATCCTCTCGGTACAGGGAATGCAGGGCTGACCCTCAGACTAGGGCCTGTATTATGGAGCGCAGGGACACTGAAAAGGATTTAAGGGTCATTGTGGACAACCAAATCATTGTGAGCTCCCAGTGCAATGCTATGGCCAAAAAGGTGATGTGGTCATTGGCTGCATAAACAGGGGAGTGGTGAGCAGGGGAAGGATTTTACCTCTGCATGTGGCACTGGTGAAACCGACTGCGTAAAGTCCTGGGACCCACATTTCAAAAAGGATGTTGAAACATTGGAAAGGGTGCAGAAAAGAGCCACAAAAATGAATTGAGCCTGGAAAAAATGTCCGATGGTGAGACACTCAGAGACCTTCATTTATTTATCTTAAATAGTAATAACGGTCTCTTTAATCTGGCCAAGAAAGCCAGAGCAAGGCTGGAAGCTGAACTCATACAAATTCCAGCTGGAATTAAGGACCCAATGTTTAGCACTGAGCGTAATTAACCATTAGGACAAACTGCATTGACCTCCAGCTGAGGCATGATTTCCCTTTACAAAAACTTTGTTGACTCTTCCTCAAAAAATTATGTTTATCTATGTGTCTGACAATTTTTTTCCTTACCATCATTTCAACCAGTTTCATAGAATCATTAAGGGACTTCAGGTGATCGTCTAGTCCAACCCCCTGCTCAAAGCAAGACCAATTGCCAAATTGCCTTCTCAAGGATTGAACTCACAACCCTGGGTTTAGCAGGCGGATGCTCAAACCAATGAGCTATCCCTTCCAGCCCCGCACAAAACAAACAAAACAACTCTGCTTGAAGCAGGACCAATCTCCAGATTTTTACCCCAGTTCCCCAAATGAGTTCCTTAAAGAATTGAACTCACAAGCCTAGATTTCATAGGCCAATGCTTAAACCACTGAGCTTTCCCTCCCCTCACTTTGCTTGGTACTTAAGTCAGGTTTCCTGGTGTGTAATCGCCAGGATCACCTCTGGAGCCCTTTTTAAACAATGACGTCACATTAGCTGTTCTCCAGTCATGTGGTACAGAAGCTGATTTAAATAATAGGTTACAGAGTACAGTTAGCAGTTCTACAATTTCACATTCGAGTTCCTTCAGAACTCTTGGGTGAATCCCATCTGGGCCTGGTGACTTATTGCTATTTAATTTATCAATTTGTTCCAAAACCTCCTCTAATGACTCCTCAGTCTGGGACAGTTCTTCGCACCTAAAAAGAATGGCTCAGATTTGTGAATTTCCCAAACATCCTCAGCTGTGAAGACCGATGCAAAGAATTCATGTAGTGTCTCTGCAATGGCCTTATCATCCTTCACTGCTCCTTTAGCATCTCGATCATCTAGGGGCACCACTGGTTATTTAACAGGCTTCCTGCTTCTGATGTACTTAACCATTTTTTTGCTATTACTTTTTGAATCTTTCGCTAGCTTTTCTTCAAATTCTTTTTTGGCTTCCTAATTATATTTTTTTTTTACTTTGTTTGCCAGAGTTTATGCTCCTTTCTATTTCCTCGCTAGGATTTAACTTACACATTTTGAAGGTTTCCTTTTTGCCTCTCATTGTTTTTCTTTTAGGTTCTTGTTTATCCACAGTGGCACTTGTTTGGTTCTGTCACTATGTTTTTTGTTTGTTTGTTTGTTTTAGATTGGAGGATACATTTAAGATAGCCTCTGTTATGGTGTCTTTAAAAAGTTTCCATGCAGCTTGCAAGGATTTAACTTTTCGCTCTGTACCTTTTAACTTCCGTTTGTTTCTGAAATTAAATGCTAAGTGTTGGGCAGATGTGGTGTTTTTCCTCCCATGTTAAATTTAACGATATTATGACATATGACTATGATATAGCGGTCCAGCTATACACGATCAAAGGCTGAAGAACTGGAAATGTTTAGTTTGGAAAAGAGGAGATTGAGGGGGGACATGGCAGCGGTCTTCAAATATTTGAAAGGCTGCCAGAAAAAAGATGGAGAAATGTTGTCTCTTGTCACAAAGGGCAGGACAAGAGGCAAAGGGTTCAAAGTACCGGAAAGCAGATTTTGATAAAACCTCAGGGAAATCTTCCTAACTATAAGAGCAGTAGGACAATGGAACAGATGCCACGACACGTCGTGGGAGCTCATTCAAAGGAGAGTTTCATAAGTAGGCTGGATAGTCACCTGTCTGGGATGGTTCAGCCCTTGGCAAGTGGTTAGAGTAGATGACCCTTGTGGTCCCTTCTCACCCTATGTAGACCTCAGTCACATACAAGCCATTGGGTTCAACCCCGGGGTAACTGGGTCAAATGTAATGGCTTGTGCTATGCCGGAGGTCAGACTGGGTGATCTAATGGTCCCTTCAAGTCTGAAACTATATGAATCAATTGATAAAGAAAGTAGATCAGGCATTTATATTCACTGTGTTTCATAACACATGAACAAGGGAACATTCAATGACATTGAAAGTCTGAACATATAACACTGATAAAAGAAAATTGTTTGCTTAAATCACATTTGGCCTGTGGAACTCCTTGGCACAGACATTGTTAAAGCAAAGAACTTAGCTGAATGGGATTCACGAATGAATTGGCCATTGTAGGTGGTGCTGTTGGCTGTCTGACACCTTCAATTAGCAGACCTGATTTTCAGTTGCTTATAAGTTTGCCAATCTTTAACCATTTGGACTTAAATTCCCCATGCAGTGTGTCTGCTTCTGGCTGAATTGCTTTTTTTAAAATTTCAGGCATAACAGTTCAGTCGACTTCTGAAATGAAGCTAGGAGAAAACATGTCTTGCCCATGTTGACAATTTTTTATAATTATTCCAGCAGATAAAGGTAAAGTAACAGCATACACCCACCCACCCCCCTCAGTGGGGCCTAAGCAAACTACAGACTATGGCATCAGAAATTGACTTTTGTTTCCTACATCTACTAACACCTTTCCTCCACTGAAATGCAGCCAGTTTGGAGCTGGAGGCCCTGAGCAGGGGTGGGCATAGCAAAGAGGGACATTTAGGTCAATGATATTAGAGCAAATTCATCCCCTGTGGCAAAAGCCCTAAGGTTTTTAATGGCTGCACAGAGAGGAAAGTACCACAAACTTACTCTCTATCTCATCACTTGACTTTTCACTGAGTTTGTCGAGCAGGTGAGCTCCTCAGCTAGAGATGAGTACCTGTGAATCTCGATATGGAAGTGTCTTCCCTGAGAATCCCCTTCAGGTAGCCGTGTCCCACATCTCTCTCACCCCAGCATCTGCAGCAACATCCCTCACCAAAAGCTGAGGGTGTGCAGTATTTATAATATAATTGTGTGCAATCCCAGGAGGGTTCGCTCAGCATCTACTGGAGAAGCGGCATCTGAATGCAAACTGGCTGGAGACCAGCCTGTCTGTGTTTCTGCGCTCTTTATCCACCTTTAGGAGCAAACAGTAATTAAGGGACTTCCCCAAAGGGAGATGAGAACCCTTGGGCTCTGTGCTGAGTCAGATATGAATTGGCTGCTTTGTGCATATTTAAAAATTATAGTTGATTAGTACAAAAAACTAGGATAATGCCGAGATCTCCATAGGGTCTGATACCCTGTAAATGCCCAGGAGGGATGAGTAGAGAGTAGACAGAGAAATCTGGAGAAAGATGCCTGAGGGGAGACACAAACACTCTGCAGACACACAGGGCTGTTGTTAAGGGATCACAGATCAATAATTCTCACCAGTAGCTATCATTATACTGTGCAGCACCTTTCACTGAAGGATCATCAAAAAACCTAGCAAAGGAAAGTCACTATGAACATATCCTCATTTTACAGCGATTTAGTTGGAGTTTAGGTCCTGCTTTGAGCAAGGGGTTGGAGTAGATGACCTCCTGATGCCTTTTCCAACCCTAACCATCTTCTATGAGAGGCTGATTTTTTATGAGCTTGTGCTGTGTAGATCTTTCTATACAGTGCAAGACAGTATTATTTTAGGTTTATTCCCCAAAGGGAGTATTCACGTGAGTGCTGAGTGAATTCTCTCACACAGTGATGACTTCAGTTTGTGTCTGTAGCTGGGTGTGGCCCTGCCTGTGTGTGTGTGCTGCCAGAGGCCGGAGAGCATAGTTTAGCAAAACAGGAAGAGGGAATCCAGGCTGGTGGAGCAGAAGGGGCTCAGTGAAACCCCAGTACATCTGGAGACATCCCAGGAAGGGGGGACCAATCCATCAGAGTCTCCAGTAGCTGCTCCATATCAAGGGGCAGCACAAGATCAGGAGTGAGGATATATTGAACCTAGAACCCGTCCTCATAAGCTCTGTCACTTCTGGCAGCTTTCTTGCTGGGGAAACATTACCGGCACCTGGCCCCTGCGCAGTCCTTTGTTCTCCAGCTGATTAAGCATGATTGGCTGCCTGTGAGGCAGAGGGGAGGGGCATCCATGGTCGTTAGTTGCTAGATATCAAATGACTAGACAATCAGAGTGGCCCTTGTCTTCTCATCACACCTGTATCTCTGCAGAGTGCAAACCTTTTCCCACCTCTGAGTTAACGATACAGCCTGGAGGGGAAACTGTGGCACACACCATAGTCCCAGAAAAATATTACAGAAAATGCCCGGTCTGTCACACATGTGAACACTGCAGAACTAACAGACCAACACAACCAAAAGCCTCGAATAATAGCACGTCTACTAGACAGACCCTGAAATAGGCTAGCAGCAGATTGCTGCAAATTCAGAGGACACCATTATCTATTTGCAGTGGATTATTTTTCTAGATATACATTGAATTTGCATATTTGAATGATACAACATGTTGCAGTGTGATCAAAAAATCAAAGAGCACATTCACCCAGGTTAGTATTGCAGCACAACTATTGGAGGACAATGGACCACAATTCACTGCGGCTGAAGTTAAATCTTTCCAAACAACATATGATTTTGAACACATCACTAGCAGCCTGCATTACCCACAAGCAACTGTAGAGGCAGAGAGAGCTATACAGAGGGCCAAGGAAATACTGAAGCAGGAAGATCCATTCCTTGCTCTTCTGAGCTACAGATCAACACTCTTAGTAGTGATTAGCAGGGCCGTCTTTAGGCCGATTCCCCCAAATCGGGTCCCACGCCTAAGAGGGCCCCGCACCCAGCCAGAGCGCGGCAAGCCCCGCAGCTCCGCTCCCACAGCTGGAGCACTGCAGCCCCACAGCCCTGCTCCCCCAATCGGAGAGCTGCAAGCTCTCGGCCCCGCTCCCCTGGCTGGAGTGCAGCAACCCAAAGTACCGCGAAGACTCAGAGTGCTGTCCAGTGAGTACAAGCTCCATGAATCGGGCCCTGCACTTGCTAAAGCCGGCCGTGGTGATCAGCTATCGCCCATCTCAGCTCCTGATGCAAAGGCAGCTCAGGATAGTTGCAACCTTGGAAAAGAATTGAGCCTCAAGGCGGCTGGATCTCAGAAGAGTGGTCAGATCAGATCAACTGGCAAAAAGAGCTTATGGACACTTTTCTTACCGATGCCACTCAGAGAATTGCCTGATGGGAACCTGGTGACTGTGTTTGTGCCAGACTGGATGGAGGAACATGATGTAAAACTCCAGTTCCAGTAAAGAAAAAGAACACGTCTTTCTCCCCATCTGGGTTTATTTGGTGGTGCCTCCACCCCTCTCGCTCCTTCCTGGCAGGGTCACCGGGGCAGCATGGGAAGAAAATTCTAACCACAGGGTAACCCCCAGTTACTTGCCAGATAGCTGGATACTCCCAAGAAATAACACAGACACATGCAATGTCTTTAACACAGTAATTACATCAAACAGCAGGTGAATGGAACAGAACAGGGTAAAACACTATTCTCAGGGCCACTGGTGCCCACACTGATAATACCTGTGAATTCCCCCAGTCACGTGACCTGATACAGCAAAAGTCATATTAGTGTTCATGGGTAGCCGTACCTTGGAGGGGCCCTGGATGACCTGCGGCCATGCTAACTTCTGTGCAGGCCGCAGTTAGCAATGTGGCTGACTGGGCTCCGCACAGCCCAGAGGACTCACATGTGGGATAAGGTGGCAAGTCTCACCTAGGGATCTGGGGGCTCATTCTGCCTGGATGGGGGAAGTTTCACCAACAAAGTTCTACAAACTGGGAGTCACCTTGGAGCGGCAAAGGCTCAAACTGGGGGATTTGCTGTCAGGTTCCCCAGAGGCTAGTTCTCAGGAGGAACCCTGCATGCAGGCCTGGGACTCACCAGCCCCCAGCCAGTCCTGCCCTTTCCCTGGCTGGCTCCAGACGGCTCCTAAAATGGCATCCCCCCACTCCTGAGCTCCCAAGGGGAGGGCATTAGGGTGGCTAGATGACATGAAGAAAATATCAGGACACATGGGGGAGGAGGGAGTAAACTGGCTGAGCAAAGAAAAAAAAAAGCCGGATGCTGCCAGCGGAGTGAAATATCGGGACAAATATTGGGACAACCACCCAAATATCGGGATGGTCCTGATTTTATCGGGATGTCTGGTCACCCTAGAGGGCATCTCACTCCCTATTGGTTGCTGAGCAGACTCTGAGCCTGCAGTGGCTTCCCCCCCGCAACCACATGCACCTCTCTGAGCTACCAGCACAGGGAGCCCCAGGGACCTAGGTTAGCTTTGTGGGGGTTACATTTGCTTTGCTCACAGATAGCATCTTCCACCCAGTTCTGAAATGCTCTATGCACTTCCATAGAGCTACACTCCCACTGCGATGCAGAAAAGCAGTAGAATCTCCTTTTTCCTGGCAGAGGAAACCAAGGCACAGACAGGGGACTAGTGATTTTTTTGGGGGGGTCTCCATTTTGGGGGACACTATTTGAGATATCTTAAATGGTGATCTTTTCAGAGATGGCTGAGCCGCCACCTTCTGATGAGGAGTCCTGGGGGCGGGTATGTGTGTGTGTCACGTTGTGTAGTCAAAACCAGAGGCTTCCCACATGATTAGTCACATCTGAAAATCTTGGCTGGAGTAATTTTCCCCCAGTCAGCCAAGGAGTCCTTGGTACAGAGAGCCCAGCTCTGTGCTGCTTTGGGTATTTCAGCTTCTCAGCACGATTTGCTCTTTCACTGCAGTGCAAGGAGCCACAGTCTATCTCAATCCAGGCCTGTCTCAGCAGGACAGTGGGATCACTTTCTTGCTTCATGGTGAGCAAATGCCACTGGGTCACAGGCAGTCGGGAACGTCAAACAGACCCAGGACGCCAGACATGGTCTTGTTTAACACCCACCTTGGCTGTAGCCTTTAAGCGCTGCAGCAATACAAATGCTAAATAATAATAGTTAATGATTTCAGCTCTGCCACAGACTCCAGGTGTGTCCTTGGACAAGTTCATTAATCTACCCTGCCATTCCCCATCTGTAAAATGGAGATAATACTTCCCTCTGTCCCAGGAGTACGGTCCTTGGGCAAGGCTCTGCTTCGACTTGGATGAGGACCATGGAAGGACCCAGCCTGAAGGAAGCACGTTCTGATGCAGTGACGTTCAAGAAAAGCAGCTCAAGTGAAAACCCCTGAAAGCAGGAAACCGGAGCAGCTCCAGCAAAGGCCTCTGGGGCTCAGACGAAGAGGAGGAACGGGGTGAGCATGCAGCTGAAGAAGCACAGTAGATTGCTAGGCAGCCAGCTGAGTCGGATGGAGAGGAATCATTCTCTCGGCAGCGAGTGGTTCACACTGCCTGCCCATTCTTCCACTTACAGTTTATGGTTAGGCCTCAGTGGGCTTTTCGGTGTTAACGAGGGTTTCCGGAGCCAATGGTGCAGAAGATGTGCTGGAGGCACTTAAAGGGTTAATGTTGTAGGGTTCGCTAGGGAGGCAGATGTCTGTTGAGCCTCCTGCGTGATGCCTAACAATGCTCAGGCCCCCATTGTATCTACTCAATCCTCTGCCTGTCTCCTCCCCATACCACAGCATGACCCACAACACACTCATTGGCATCGGTGAAATAAGTTAGTGGTTCTCAGCCTCTCAGGGTCTAGAACATCCTGGTTGGCCGTGCACCATCCAGCCTCATTCTCCGTCAGCAGCTGGTCACTGGAGTCCCTCATCTGTCAGAGGCCCCTGCCCTCTCCAGCGCTGTGCCCTCACTGGGTAACACACGCCAGGCACGAGCGACACACCCCAGGATATCCCAAAGCCCAGTGGTTGGCGGTACGCTCAGGTGGAAGAACCCAGATCAAGGCTCTGCTCCTCTCAGGTGGGGGGACTTAAACCAGGGTCCTCCACATCCAAATCTACCAGGATCTCAGCTCCAGGGGCGGGTCCATGGCTCTCAGTCCCTGGCAGAAGGAAGTGAGTCCATCTGGCCTGGATGAAGGCACCTGGGTTCCTTTGAGGGTGGGGGTCTCACCATGCTTAGGGCCAGCTTTAGGCCAATTCCCCAAAATCGGGCTCTGTGCCCGCGCTTAAGAGGGCCCCGCACCTTAGATGCCTTTTTAATTTTTTATTTAAATGTACCTGGCGGTGCTCTGGGTCTTTGGTGGCACTTCGGTGGCGAGGGGGGGGCCTTCACTCGCTCCGGTTCTTTCGCGGCACTTCGGTGGCGGGGGTCCTTCAGTGCCATGGAAGACCCGGAGCGAGTGAAGGACCCCCTGCTACCGATGTGCCACCGAAGACCCGGCCCGCCTCCGGATATTCAAATCAGGCCCTGCAGTTCCTAAAACTGGCCCTGACCACGCTCCATATCATTTCCTTTTGGCTGGCTTTGGCAGCTCCCCGCTGAGCATGATGGCTTCTGAGGATCCCCTTCTCAGGTGCCACATGCACCCCAGGCACTGTGTGGGGAGCCTGGGCCCCTCACTCCATTGGGCAGGTAAACATTCAGGTCCCTGAGCCCAAGGGCACCTCCACACGGGAGCTGACGGGGTGATTCCCATCTAGAGGAGACAGACCCACGCTAGCTCTGCACAAGCTAGCGTGCTAACATAAGGGCTAACCACCCTAGGCAGCCATCTGAGACGCTAGGCATGTAATCGGGCAGCTAGCCCCTCCCACCACCAGCACTGCCGCAGCTCCAGTCTAGTTTTCTTTCGCTAGCTCGCTCAGAGCTAGAGTGTCTGGCCTGCTCCTCCAGCTGGGAATTACACTCCCAGCTCCAGAGTAGAGGCACCTTAAGTTCCCCGGTGTCTTTGTGCTCTAGTGTCTTTAAATATCTGAGAACTCTGGCTGTCTGCAGAGACAGCAGCCATTGGTGCGTCTAGCTGGGGCAGATTGTACAAGGGAAGCGCACACACAGTGCTCTCTCTCACGAAGGTCGGGGGAAGGTTCTGCTTAGGGCACTGGGGTAGGAAGATGGGCATCATTATCCCCATTTTACATGGAGAAAACAGAGGCACTGAGGAGTGCTGTAAAAAGAACAGGAGTACTTGTGGCACCTTAGCGACTAACACATTTATTTTAGCATAAGCTTTTGTGGGCTACAGCCCACTCCATCGGATGCATAGAATGGAACATATAGTAAGGAGATATAGATACATACAGAACATGAAAAGGTGGAAGTAGCCAAATCAACTCGAAGAGGCTAAATAATTAAAACTAATTAATTGTGACTTCCCCAACACCACACACTGTTTAATGGCAGAGGTAAGAAAAGCGCTGAGATCCTCTGGCTCCTAGCCTACTGCCTGAGCCACTGGTGACACCAAACGGATCAAGATCTGCTGGTAGTCAAGGAGGAGGGTTAGCTGTGGTTTCAAGTTAAATGTTATACACACACTTAATGATACATGGGCTCCTTCCTGACTGTGTGAGCTTTCCTAAAGCCGCTAGGATGAGCCTTAGGGGAGACAGAGGAAGGTGAGCTGGGGGACTCAGACCCCGCAATGAGCCCGGCTCTGGCTGTGGATTATGGGGGGGACAGGCCGGTGAGGGCCCATTCATCGCTGCCGTGCCCCTTTGGGCAGCATTTCACACTAGCACAAAGCGGGTATCGACCTGCATGGTGGCCGTGTGCGGTCTCTGCACGGGTGGGAATAACGCCGCGTGAGGCAGGGCAGGGAGGAATTGGCCCGGGGACGGGGTTAGCTAAGGGTTGGGCTGAGAGAAGCCAATGGCTCCTTCTCATCCCATGAGGCTGCCCTCCTGGGACGGGGGGCACAGGAGCATTCACCAGCATCTGCTGGCCTCTCTTCTCGCTGAGCTCACATTTAGCCAGGAAATGGGGGAGAAAAAATACCCTCTGTGGTGCAGGGTCACCCCTTTGCGAAGTCCTGTGGGCCAAATCCTTATTGCAGCAACAACCGGGGCCAGCGCTTCAGCGGACATGAGCAGCCGGAGCACTGTTGACTTCAGCGCCCACTCAGGGCTAGGCCACCGGTGGCACTGTGGCCAGTGACCCCCCCGCTGAGCGTCTGGCCCTCTGCTTTTAACTGGACACTAACGCTGACAAGCATAGTCCTGCCGGCCAAGTGGAGCCACTCCGGATTTACACCAGCCTGTGTGAGAGCAGGAGCAGGCCCCAAGTCCCAGCTTTGTCAAAGGTATTTAGGAATTGCTGTGCTCATCAGCGCAAGGCCTAATGGATTTAGGAGCCCAAGCGATTTAGGCACTTGGAGCCTCAATCCCATTCACTGTCCCTGTGATTTTGGCTCCTAGATCTGTTAGGCGTCGCAACAGTGAGCTGAGCAACACCTCCCCCACCCCTCCCGTTGCGGCATATTCCTTTTTTCTGGTCAGACGAGGAGTTTAAAAGCTCCTTCACCAGCCACCAGCAGGGGGCAGCACCAGCTTGGCCAAGAGGGCACCCAGCTGTTTCCAAATAGCAGGAGCAGCCAAAGAGGCCGGCCCCCCCATGTCCGCTCTTGCTAGCACCCCCCACCTCTGCCCCACCCCCCCATGGTCACAACACCCCCGCTGCTCTGGGCACAGGGACCTGGCATGTTACGTGTCTGTACAGGACCATGCACGTCCGTGGCATTCAGTGAGGCTGGGGAAGCCATCTCTACCCTCCCCAGGGGACACGTGCCTGTGTGTCGGGGCAGTGCCCCCCCCAAACAGATTAAAGCCAGCTGGAATTGAGGGGATGGGGGCACTGCAGGGGCCAGGCTGGCGTCGCAGCTCATGGGCCACCTGGGTGCTGTCTCATCACACGTTCCTGTTGTCTCTGGAATGGGGGGGGGCTGTGACGCCCCTTCTGCACGGGAGGGCTGTGGGTGTTTCATGGAGGGGATGGCTCCGGTTCATTCAGCGCCCTGTCTAGCAGCCATGAGCCTCATTCTGTTTCTGTCACCTTGTGGTCTAAGGATTCAAACCTGAGGATCCTATAATCCAGGCACAGCATAACAAAGCGGCACAACCAAGTGGCCTGAGCCAGGTCTGCCCGGGGGAGGGCAAGAGGGGCAATTTGCCCCAGGACCTGGGCCCCACAGGTGCCCCCACGAGACTTTTATGGGGGCCCTTGAGTGGGGTCCTTCACTCTCTCTGGAGGCCCTGGAAAACTCTTGGGGGGCCTGGGTCCCCAGATCATCTTCCACTCCAGGTCTTCGGTGGCAGGGGGTCCTTCTGCTCTGGGGCAGAAGGACCCCCCACTGCCGAATTACCACCAAAGAGGGACCCGTAGCTGAAGTGCCGGGTCTTCTGCAGTAATTCAGAGGCGGGGGTTGTAATGAACTGGGAATGTTCTTAATGTTGCTCTGAATACTGTGTTGGTGCCTCAGTGTCCCCTATACAGTTCTTTATATCTAGGTGGTGGGATAAGGGTGTGTGATTGCTGCAGAGTAAAGGGCCAGTGCACCTAAATGCCTGGCACTCTGTCTCCTGGCAACTGATGGCCTGGGCCCCTGCTCTGCAAAGGTGCCAGCTGAAGGTGTTGGAGACAAAGGGATCAGGTGACCTCCTGGCCCGGGAAAGGAGCTGAGCAGACAGGAGGGGCTGGGGGGAGTTGTCAGGCTGGAGCTGGCTGAGGGCAGACGTGGGGGTCTGGCTCACTGCCCCCCAGAATGGACCCGGCCGAGGGGTCCGGTTCGCTGTATCTACAAGCTCTGTTTTAGCCCCTGTTCCTGTCATCGAATAAACCTCTGTGTTACTGGCTGGCTGAGAGTCACGTCTGACTGCAAAGTGGGGGTGTTGGACCCGGTGGCTTCCCCAGGACCCCGCTGGGGCGGGCTCGCTGTGGGAAGCGCACGGAGGGGCACATGCTGAATGCTCCAACGAAAGACCCAGGAGGTGAAGCCGTGTGAGCTTCTTGCCCTGAACAAGTCTGCTCCAAGCGAGAGGAGGCTCCCCAAAGTCCGGACTGGCTTTGTGGGGAGCAGCTCCAGAGCATCGCCAGGGGACTTCATGACAGGGGTTCCCACTGCAGGTCTTCGGGGTTGTTTGGCGGCAGGTCCCAGAATGGAAGGACTCCTTGCCACCGAATTACCACCGAAGTGGAGGCCCCCCGCCGCCAAAGACCCCAGACCCACTGAATCCTCTGGGCAGCTCTGGCCTGAGCACATAGTTGCCAGGGCTACAAACTGCCAGTCCCAGAGGTGCTGGGCTCTAAACTGCCCAGCCCAGAGGTGCCAGACACAGAGTTGCCGTGGCTTTGAATTGCCAGGTCCAGAGATACCGAGCTCTGAACTGCCAGGCTCAAAGGTGCTGGGCTCTGAACTGCCAGGCCCAGAGGTGCCGGGGCTCTGAACTGCCGAGCCCAAAGGTGCCAGGATTCAGCCCTGCCAGGCCTGGAGATGCCGGAGATCTCAGCTGAAAGACCCAGAGGTGCCGGGGCTCTGAGCTGCCAGGCCTAGGGGTGCCAGGTGTAAGAACTGCCAGTCCTCAGCCCTGGCAGGTCCTGGCACAAATCACGCACTGGGTGTCTTTGTGCCATCCGTGCCGCTGCTTCACCCTGCTGGTGTAACACTGGCAGACCCCGGTCAACGGTGGGTGGGATCGAACCCGTGGCCTCTGGAGCTTAGGCATGAGCCTCTGCTGCCTGAGCTAAAAGCCAAGCAGTGCTTGGCCGAGGCTGTAGGGCAGACTCATTTCACTCTCTCTAAGTGGTCTTGGTGCCATTAGGTGGGACAGAGCATCACACCGGGGAGGTGTGGGGGTTACACTGGCACCAGGACTTCACTGGGAGCAGAATCTGCCCCTAGACCTACCTGGGCCCGGTTCATCAGCACGGACAGCTCCGGGGCAGAGTCTCTGGGGGCGAGCGGGCAGGGCAGGTGTAACTTGCTTCCCAGGGTGTCAGTGTGGGGAGGTAGGTGAGTGGGGTGGGACAGGGAAAGCAGCGCCTAGAGGGGTGCGGATAGAGACTAGGCCCCATCAGCATGTAACTGCCCTCGTTCTGCACCTGAGAGTTCCAGTATTTGTCCCCTCATCACTCACACCCGCTGGCACCCTGCCTGTCACTTCCACTGCTGTGTAACCCCTGGCGGAGCTGCCTGATGCTGGTCCAGGCTGCTGCACCAGCTTCTGTGCAGGATGCGTTCTGCCCCACCTGCCTCAGTTTCCCCCTCTGGAATAGAGAATGTCACTGCACCTTCCCTTGGCAGGGATAAGAGAGGTGAATGGTTTAACTGGCTGCTGTCACGTGCGTTAGTGAGGGCTGAACATGCTAGGAGAGGGTGAATCACCCCGCTGATGCAGTGTGAGTGCAGGGGGCTGGTCGGGGGCTGATTTGGCTCCATGCATCAGCCTCATGGATGTCCAGAGTGGAGAGCTCTCAGGCCACATGCCCCTTTCATAGGTACCCAAGCTCTGCATGGGGGCCGTGCTCTAGACGGATGGCACCGTTCCCAGGGTAAAGCAGGGCAAGCATCTGTTCTGGGTCCAGTTCTGTTCAATATATTCACCAATGATGTAAATAATGACATACAAAGTACACTTATAAAGTTTGCGGATGATACCAAGTTAGGAGGGGTTGCAAGTGCTTCGGAGGATAGGAATAAAATTCAAAATGAGCTGGACAAACTGGAGAAATGGTCTGAAATAAATAGGATGAAAATTGGACAAATGTCAAATACTCCACTTAGGAAGGAATAATCAATTGCACATATGCAAAGTGGGCAATGACTGCCTAGGAAGGAGCACTGCAGAAAGGGGTCGGGGGTCATAGTGGATCGCAAACTAAATACGAGTCAACAGTGTAACATTATTACAAAAAAAAGAGAACATCATTCTGGGCTGTATTAGCAGGATTGTTATAAGCAAGACACGATAAGTCATTCTTCCACTCTACTCAGCACTGATTAGGCCTCACCTGGAGTATTGTGTCCAGTTATGGGCACCACATTTCAGGAAAGATGTGGACAAATTGGAGATAGTCCAGAGAACAGCAACAAAAATGATTAAAGATCTAGAAAACATGACCTATGAGGGAAGATTGAAAAAATTGGGTTTGTTTAGTCTGGAGAAGAGAAGACTGAGGGAGGAGATGGTAATAGTCTTCAAGTATGTAAAAGGTGTTTATAAAGAGGAGGGTGATAAATGGTTCACTGAGGATGGGACAAGAAGCAAGGGGCTTACATTGCAGCAAGGGCATTTTAGGTTGGACATGAGGAAAAACTTCCCAAATGTCAGAGTGCACAGGCACTGGAATAAATTGCCTAGGGAGGTTGTGGAATCGCTCTCACTAGAATTTTTAAAGAAGAGGTTAGACAAACATCTCTTAGGAATGGTCTGTTTAGTCCTGCCTCAGTCCCTGGGGCTGGACTAGATGACTTAAAGAGGTCTCCTGTGGTCCTAAATATGGCTCTATAATATAAATCAATAATTGATGCTGTCAACATTTCTTTTCCCAGTTTGAACTTTAGGGTACAAAAAGTGGGGGCCCGCATGAACAATTCTAAGCTTAATTACTAGCTTAGGTCTGGTACGCTGCCACCAGGCAGAATTTAGTGTCTGGCACACTTTCTGTTCCCCCAAAACCTTCCCTGGAGAACCCAGATCCAAACCCCTTGGGTCTTAAAACAAGGAGAAATGAGAAATTAACCATCCCCCCATTTTTCCTCCCAGACTTTCCCCTCCCTGGGTTGCCTTGAGAGGCTTCACACAGATCCAAACTCCTTGGATCTTGAAAGAAGGAAGAATTAACCACCTCCCCTCCTTTCCCCCACCAATCCCTGGTGAGTCCAGATCCAATCTTAAAACAAGGAAAAATCAATCAGGTTCTTAAAAAGAAAGCTTTTAATTAAAGAAAGAAAAGGTAAAAATTATCTCTGTAAAATCAGGATGGAAAATGCTTTACAGGGTACTTAGATTCATATAGACCAGAGGGACTCCCGCCCCCACCCCAGCCTTAGATTCATATTTACAGCAAACAGAGGTAAATATCCTTCCAGCAAAAGAAACATTTACAAGTTGAGAAAACAAACATAAGAATAATCCTCCTTGCCTGCTATTACTTACAATTTTGAAACATGAAAGACTGATTCAGAAAGATTTGGAGAGCCTGGATGTACGTCTGGCAGGGCCGGCTCTAGCCATTTCACTGCCCCAAGCATGGTGGCATGCCGAGGGGGGCACTCTGCCACTTGCCTGTCCTGCAGCTCCGGTGGACCTCCCGCAGGAGTCCCTGCGGAGGGTCCATTGGTCCCATGGCTCCGGTGGAGCATCCGCAGGCATGCCTGCAGGAGGTCCACCAGATCCGCGGGACCAACGGACCCTCCTCAGGCACACCTGGGGGAGGTCCACCGGAGCCTCCTGCCACCCTCCTGGCAACCGGCAGAGCACCCCCCACGGCATGCAGCCCCAAGCACTTGCTTGGTGCACTGGGGCCTGGAACCAGCCCTGACATCTGGTGCCTCTTAGTCCCAAGAGCGAACAATGAACAAAACAAAAAGCACAAAGACTTCCCTCCTCCAAGATTTGAAAGTATCTTGTCCCCCTGTTGGTCCTCTGGTCAGGTGTTAGCCAGGTTCACTGAGCTTCTTAACTCTTCACAGGTAAAAGAGACATTAACCCTTAACCATCTGTTTATGACAGATGCCCAGTCAAATTAGCTAATAATTACCTACCCCAGTAGTAACGAGTTCCCTAGCTTATAGTCTCTGCCCCTCTGCCCACCCTGAGCCAGGAGATAGACTTTGCAGCCTGTAGAGAAGGGTGGCAACTCCATGCCCAGGTGAGCTCGAAGGCCCAGGAGATTCTAACCCCACAGCAGTGTGTGCATGTCCCTGTTCCCAGGTGTAGCTCCGTTAGTGCTCCTTGGGGTTCAGTGCAGGGGATATGCAATGGGACCTTTAGGCCGTGACTCTGTTTGCGAGTGTGCCCTGACTTTTGTGGAGGATGTTCCATGCAGAGGGTGGCGTGGGGCCGTGGCTGAGACCCAGGCATGGCAGTGTGCCTGGTACCAGGGTGGAAGTGCCCACAGTCACTCTGCTCTCACTGTTCTGAGGGAAAACAGAGGACTTAACTCTCCACAGCTGTGGAGCCAGCACCTTTCACAAGCACTAAACTCATCTGATATCCCTGAAGTTTGCAAGGGCTGTGCACACCCCTGAAGCTGTGGAGCGGGGCGGGGGGCAAGGGACAGGGATGTGTGGTGGTGCTGATCCTTAGAGCCTGCTTCTCTATCCCAGGGGAATAGGAGCACAGTGGAGCTTTTGGTAGAACACAGGATGAGTATGCTCAGGGGTGTCATTCTTTGTTGATGCTGCTCATGTGATGAATTGCAGAGCCATGTGGTTACCTGCCCAGCCCTACGCATGCCAATCCATTTCTGCCAGGGCTCTCTCTAGACCCCAAACCTCTGAGCAGCGTCAAACAACCACCACCCTCTAAAACATGATCTGCCAGAGGAAGGGTTCCTTCTTTCCACCAAATGTAGAACTTCCTCTCCACATTATACTGGCCCAAGGCACAGAACAGGTAACATTCAGACCTGGGCCAGTTTCAGTTTTAAGTTTTGACATCTCATGGCCCATGGGGGTAAAAGCTGGCACACTTAGGATTAGAGGGTGGCGGGGGGAGGTCTGCAAGGCCTTCCCTAGGATTTATGGGACCCTATGCAGTATTATTAAACTGGTGTCCCTACACCTGATGGCAGCCTGGGCTGGCATGTATATTTTAGATGGGGGGAGGTTAAAGATTTATTTAAAAAAACTATGTCTGAAGATCCAAGCATTTAAGGCTAAAGAGAAATCCTCAGATCATGCATCTAAAAATCTCTGCAAAGATTTTTTAGTGATGTCATTTTATAATCTTCAGCAACACACTAATGAAATATTTTTAAAGCAGATTTTAAACGAAGGTCCTGTAGACTAACATGTTCTTAGTAAATATCACAATAATGCTGTCATAAACAGATAAGTAAGAGTTAAAAGAACTGAAGTGCTTCATATCTCTTTGCCTGGAAAGGGTTAACAAGAACAGTGAGCCTGGCTGTCACCTGACCAGAGGAGCAGTCAGGGGACAGGATACTTTCAAATCTTGAAGGAGGGAAGTTTTTGTGCTCTGCTGTTAGTGTTTGGTTGTTGTTCACTCTGGGGGCTCAGAGGGATCAGACCTGCAACCAGGTTTTTCTCCAATCTCTCCAATACAGGCTCTTATAAGGTCAGACTAGTGAGTACTAGGTAGATCAAGCGAGTTAGGCTTATGGTTGTTTTCTTTATTTGCAAATGTGTATTTGGCTGGAAGAAGTTCAAATGTGTATTTGGCTGAAAGGAGTTCAAATTGGTATTTTGCTGAAAAGATTTTAATTTGTATTTGTATACTCAGGCTGGGAGGGTATTCCCAGTGTCTATAGCTAAAAAACCCTGTACCTATTCCATCTTAAATTTACAAGATCATTTTTACTGTTTTTCTCTCTTCAATAAAAAGTTTCTTGTTTAAGAACCTGATTGTTTTTTTATTCTGGTGTGACCCCAGGGGACAGGGTCTGGATTCACCAGGGAATTGGTGGGGAGAAAGGAGGGAAGGGGGAGAGAAAGGCTAATTTCTCTCTGTGTCAGGATTACTTTCTCTCTCAGGAAGAGTCTGGGAGGAGAAGAGAGAAGGAGGGGGGAAGGTGGATTTTCCTCTCTGTTTTGAGATTCAAGGAGTTTGAATCACAGTGACCTTCCAGGGGAACCCAGGGAGGGGAAGCCTGGGAGAGGCAACAGTGAGGGAAAGGGTTTACTTTCCTTGTGTTAAGATCCAGAGGGTCTGGGTCTCGGGGGTCCCCGGGCAAGGCTTTTGGGGGACCAGAGTGTACCAGGCACTGGAATTCCTGGTTGGTGGCAGTGTTACGGGTACTAAGCTGGTAATTGAGCTTAGAGGAATTCACGCTGGTACCCCATCTTTTGGACGCTAAGGTTCAGAGTGGGGATTATACCATGACACATGGCATTGTTAATTTAAAATAAATAGTAATTTCTTTTTTCTAATAATTGTTTCAGCAGTAATGTTTGTGGTGATATATAGCTGTGAAAGAGCAGAGTGCTTTGTCTGAGGAAATCCTGATAGCCAGGGTTACTAAGAATAACAGTTTTATTTTCAGAGGGGTAGCCGTGTTAGTCTGGATCTGTAAAAGCAGCAAAGAGTCCTGTGGCACCTTATAGACTAACAGATGTATTGGAGCATGAGCTTTCATGGGTGAATACCCACTTTTCAAAAGTGAGTATCAGAGGTATTGTTGTATGACCAATTGTTATGTGTACCTGTGATTTTAAACAAAAATGTGGTTTAATGAACATACATCTACATTGACCATGATAAAATTCTTTATGATGGTTACCATGTAATACTGTTTATTGTTGTTGTTGTTGTTTTTCTGCATAGGCCGTTTGTCCCATTACAAATCTCCATTTAGTTGGTTGTACTGGGCATGATGCTTGTGTCGCATTAACTGCTGGAGAATCTTGTTGGTACCTTTTCAGCAGACCACTTAGTGGAGTTATTACTTCAAACACCTTGCACCTAGAGATCCACTGATGCCTTTTTTGAGAGCAACAAGTAATCTGTGGTACTTTCCGTGTTTGGGTATTGCAGTGCTACACGATTAGCAGAAGTACTTGCATTTGTTCCTTGTAAATATTTTCTAGGTGGCCTATGGATTGGACAGTAGCCAATTGATCAAAAACCAGCCTTATCTGGATCGAACACAATGATAATAGTAATAATATATTGAACAAAATGTATAAGGATTATGACATGTCGCAGGGTCTTTTTTAAACACACCATGATTCAGATGTGAGGTCACAAACCCTAGGTTTCTGATTGCCCCAAATGACATTTTTTTTTATATTCCATTTGGCATTCAACTTTTTCTTCTCCATACCTTTGAATATACTGTGGACAATACCAATTTATAATTTGCTGGTTTTGAATCAATTTTGGTACCCTTTTCATTCTAAACATTGAAAGCAACTAAGTTTTCCTCCAAGATAATGAATTTTGTCCTGATCATTATTGTAGTTTACCAATTGATTAATCTTCTCTTGGTTTTTATTAAATAATCTAGTGATTTTATGCATATTATACACAGTCAATTTTTTCATAGTTGATAATCCATAAATCCCTTTCAATATTGGATCAACTACGTGATTAACTTCTTCCTGAAGTACAGACTTAATGTGCTTTTTGTTTTTTCAACATTCTCCTTATTTCAAATTGACCTTTTTGTACCACATAACCTTTTAATACGGTTTATGATTTCCATTTGGTTTGGTGTTTGTGTTTTCTTCTAGGAGCATGCACATTATTGTGTTCTTTTCGATCCAAATTAGCTATATCTTGCACTCATTGTTGATAAGCAGTAACCTTATCCACACGGGGTACTGAGGAAAAAAACAAATGCCACCTTGGTGTCTCTGCAGGAATTGAACTTGCTTATTTGCCAATAAGATAGATTTAACAACAGGGATATGCATGAAATATACCTGATTGATTAACACCCCTGGCACTGGTGTGGCAGTCAGACCACTAATAGGCCCTTCCTGTAATTTTGGATATTTTACTGAATTTTGAGGTTCACAGTCCCTTTTAACTCTTATTGCCTGTACTTTGACCTTGAAGTATTTGTCAAAAACTCCAGTTCCATCCAAATTTTAATTTTGATACAGGTCTTATACTCTCTCTCATCCTCCTGTTTTAAGTCATGAATAGCCATTGTTCCACCTTTTACTGAGCTTCGACATCTGGTTCTATTTTCCCATAATCCATATGGAATTCCACCACTGGCTGGAAAAGAATGAGTTTCTCCTGAGATATATGTTTTACATTCTCCCCCGCTAGACTTCTTCAGTAAGGGAAAGATTTTGTTTTTTCCAATCTACATAAGACTTTTGGTCATTTCTCAATGTTACATATAATCCTAGTCTATACGAACCCAGCATATGATTTTGTATCTTACATTTATTTCAACTCAGAGAGTGCTGAAGTACTGCAATGGGTTACCTAGGGAGAGGGTGGTATGTCCATCCTTCGAAGTTTTTAAGGCCCAGCTTGACAAAGCCTTGGCTGGGATGATTTAGTTGGTGTTGGTCCTGCTTTGAGCACGGGGTTGGACTGGATACCTCCTGAGGTCTCTTCCAACCCTAATATTCTATGATTCTATGATTATTACAATTGTGTCATTAGTCCATGCAGTTAACAGTGTTCTGTCCAAAATTTTAGATACGAATTGTCCTTCGTCTGGTTGACTATCCTATCTTCAGTAAAGGAACGATCCTTTTTCCAATCTGCATAAGGCTTTTGTTTATTTTCTTCTATATCATAGGCAAGAACTATGTGTTTCCCTACTTTTCCTTTGACTTGTTGATAAAACCTATGATGAGGCATTCGGCGACTTACTCTCTCCGGGCAACAGTATGTTTCTGTGGGAAATTTTTCCACAATATACTTTTTTGTTTACCTTTTAATGTTATATGTAACCCTAGTCTATACAAATCTGACATAAGATTCTGTACCTTACACATTGTTACAGTTGTATCATTAGTCCATGCGGTAAAAAGTGTCCTGTCTCAAATTTTAGCTATGAATTGTTCTTGGTCTGGTGGGTAATTCCATTTAAAGAAAATCTCAGTTGATAGGCCTGGTGTTTTAAATGACTCTTGGCCTGGTTTTATTCTTTCTTGTACCCAAGTCACTGTTATCTGTGAATTTTTAGCCTTAATAGGCAAATCTGAGTTTAGTCCCACCATAACATTTTGCTCCACTGCAACCATTTGTGTCTCTGGTGGAGAACCTGTCTGTGATTCAGCTCGTCTGCAGCATTCAAGCAGACATATAGGGTTACTGTGGGTGCGAGTGGCATTTTTATTGTGTTTGTCACTGAGCTATTTTGTGTTGGCTTTCTTGCACCATCTTTGGTTCTGGTGCCTGTGGAGAGATATTTCCCTTCCAATACTGCTTTAGCTGATTCGCATTGTGATATTTATCTACTTTTTTGGTAGTTGGTACAATTTTCATTTAATACACAGAGGCACTTAATCTGTCCACAATAGTCTATAGCCCAGTTTATGGGTTACGTAAGTTGTGTTGTTCAGATCCACCATAGAATAAAAGCATAACCTGGTTTCCAACCTCACAAGCTTTTTTTTTTTAAATTTTGTCAAAATAGGCTCTTGCCTTTCATTTGAATTTTTCCAATTTGCAAACTACCTGATTCAGATGTTTCTATAATGCTTGCAGACAGGTTCCAAGCTTTACTCCCTTTAGCTGTGTGCCACTGGCATGATATATAAGATGCTCTGGCACATGCATAGTTTGTTCAGTTATAACCTCACCGGGTGTATGATTTGTGGAGGCAGCTGGAGATTCCCTGGATGCCATTATAATGAGAAGAATCAGGGTGTCTCAATTGTGTCCATTAGCATGTACCAGCTTTTGCAGTGTATGTTTGATGGTATGATTTTTTTCGCTCTACCATCCCTGATTATTGAGATCTGTATGGGATATCGAATTTTTGTTGCACTCTTAATAAATGTAGGCCTTTTTGGAAAACTTGTTCGGTAAACTGTGTTCCACTGTCTGACTCCACCCTAGCAGGGAGTTCTCAGTGAGAAAATACTTGGTCAGTCAGAGCCTCTGCTGTGGCTACAGCGTATTTGCTTTTAAAGGAAATGCTTCCGCCTATTAAGAGAATGTTAATGACAACCAGAAAGTATTGGTTTCCATGGAACTTCATATATCTGGGATCTTAAAGGAGCATTCTATTCTGTTGGAGTAGGATTATTCTGTGAACAAACTGAACAATTTTTACTGTACGGCTGTACATTTGCCTTCATGCATGGCCACCAACCTATTAAGTTGAGGCACTGCATATTTTTCTTCGACCACTTGACGGCCTTCTGATGGTACGTCATGTACCAAATAGATCATTTCCTTTAGTTTGCATGTTTGTTTGTCCAAATTCAAGCAATTTCTTTTTTCAAGAGTTTATAGAGTGGAAGTGCAATGTGAGCAAAGTTAGGGATGAAGTTTCGATGGTATCCTGCTAAACCTAAGAACGAATGTAAAGCAGTTATGTTAGTGGGCATGGGTAGTTCCCGAACTGAATCCATCTTTTGGTGTGCAGGTGATCGACCTCCTTGAGAAAATGTGATACCCAGAGAGGAAACTGCTTGGACCATTAATTCTGTGTCCTTGATGATTTTAAAAAGTTCAGCTGACACTCTAGGTGTTTCTCTTGAGTTTCTGTTGCTAAGCAAATGTCATCTACATATTGAAATAGAACAGAGGGTTCTGAAAACCTTGACAAAATTCATTTCATTTACTCATGGAAAATGGATGAATTATTATGTAGCTCTTGGGGCCAGACTTGAAATGGAAACTGACCCCCTTCTACTGTGAAAGCTGGGCAACGTTGGCTTTTCTTAGACACATGGTAGAAAACCATTTTCCTTCGGGATTCAGAGATTTAATCAGGTCAGGCATTTTGCATACAACAGCTGTACAAGCTGGAGCTACTTGATTCAACTTTTGATAGTCAATGGTAAGATGACACGACCCATTTGTTTTTTGTACTGGGCAGATTCGAGAGTTGCCTATTGAGATACACTTGGGAATGATTGTCTGTTGAAGCAATGATTGAATGGTTTTAGCAATTTGAGGTGAGGTCTAAAAAACTGGAAAAAATTGCCATTCCTAGGAAAATATGAAATGGCTCTTTTTCATGTGACAGGGCTGGGGCCACAGCTGGAGCATTTACCAACGATTAGAAAGGTGTCAACTCTATGAATAGTTTATAGACCAATTCCCTAATTTTCCACACCAACACAGCATAGTAAGGTCAGAAAAGGATTTAACGTCTCTCTGACTCTCCAGCACCACATCACCAGCCAGCTCTGCTTGGAGGTCTGAGAGCCAGAGCACTAGGAGAAAATTTTAGGTCCCTTTACAAGTAAAGAGCTGGAGCAGCCTGTCCCAGATCTGTTTGGTCCTCACCCCGTAGATGATGGGATTTAGCACAGGGGGCATCAAGAGGTAAATGTTGGCAATAAGGACGTGGAAATGCAGGGGCACATTCTGAACAAATCGGTATATGAGGGAGAAGAAGAGACTTGGGATGTAAAAGGCTAAGATGGAACAAAGGTGGGAGAAGCAGGTCCCAAAAGTCTTGATCCGGGCATCCTTTGTGGGGAGGCTGAAGATGGCCCTGAGGATCTGGGTGTAAGACAGGGCAATGAAGATCGCATCCAGACCCATCACACAGAATACCACAAAGAGGACATAGTAGCTACTGATGCGGGTGTCAGCGCAGGCCAGCTTCACCACGGCTATGTGTGCGCAGTACGGCTGGGGGATGATGTTGGTTCTGCAATAAGGCCACTGCCTTACCAGGAAGGGATATGGCAGTACAACAATGCTGCTGCGCAGCATCATGGCCAGACCAATCTTAGCCACAATGGACTTTGTTAGGAGGGTGGAATGTCTCAGGGGATCACAGATGGCCATGTAGCGATCCAAAGCCTTGGCCACGAAGATCCCAGACTCCATCCCTGAGAAGCAGTGAATGAAATACAGCTGGGTGAGGCAAGACCTGAAATCTATCTCTCTGGAATTGAACCAGAAGATGCTCAGCATTTTGGGTACAATGGACGTAGATTCAACCAAGTCGGTGATGGCCAGCATGCAGAGGAAATAGTACATGGGCCCATGGAGACTCGGCTCTGTCTTCACAGTGAACAGGATGGTGAAGTTCCCCAAGATGGCTGTGACATACATGGTGCAGAAGAGGATGGAGATCCAGACGTAGGCAGCCTCCAGGCCAGGAATGCCCAGCAGGATGAAGGTGGAGGGGTTGGTGAAGTGGGTTGTGTTGGAATCTGACATGCAGTAGGGGAGAAGGTGACCAGTTCTAAAGCAGAACGATCTCTCCTGCATGTACTGTACGTTCCCCAAACTTTCTGTATGTTCCCAGGCTCTCAGGTGATGGTCGCCGTACAAATGCCTGGAAGGAGAGACAATGTTAATGTGAGACACTACTTCCTATGCTACGGGAGTCTCTTCCTATGGGTGAAGCAGATTGGTCACTCTTCACATACTGAAAAATGACATTGTCATTATTCAGAGAAATGAATTAGGAGCAAGAGACCCTACTAATGCCAATTCCAAATTTTAAGGGGCCCCTTGCATCACTAACTCCTACATGTCATAGTCTGAGAAACCTTAATAGGCACCAGCAGGAAACATGTTTCTGCATACTGTTTATCCATATTGTTCCTGTCAAGACTGAATCCCCACTCTGTCGCTCAGCCATTATTGGATTAAAATGTTTAGCTGAAAGGGATTCACAAATGGGGACACTTTTAGGAAAGGGGGAGTCTATACAGGAAGGATGTTCTCCACCTGAACTGAAATGGAAACAGATTGCTGGGACTTAAAACTAAAAAGGTCATAGAGAAGTTTTTAAAATAAGAGTTCGGGGAAAGCCGACAGGTGCAGAGGAACGTGGTTCAGACAAAGACATCCCTAAGGGTCTGATCTATTAATGGAGATTCTCTAAGCCTTACTGAGGACGAGAAGATGGAAAATGATAAAATACAGGCAGGATTTCATGAGAAACAGTCAAATGAAAAAGTATCCCATTTAATTACATCCTGTAATGATAGACAGTTAAAAGGACTCAAGATTTTAAAATGCTTATACACCAATGCTAAAATTCTAAATAACAAAATGGGCAAACTAGAGTGCCTCATATCACATGAGGATATTGATATAAGAGGCATCACAGCAACTTGTTGGAATGAGGATAATCAATGGGACACCGTGATACAAGGGTACTAATATATTGGAAGGACAGAAGAGGTCGTGCTGGCGGGGAAGTAGTGCTATATGTGAAAGAAAGTGTACAATCAAATGAAGCACAAATCTTAACTGAATCAAATTGTACCACAGAATCTCTATAGATAGAAATGTCATGTCTTATAATAAGAATACAGCGGTAGGGGTATACTAGACAGCCTGAGCAGGATTGTGACCGAGACTATGAAATACTCAGGGCAATTAAATAGGCTATTAAAATAAAAAAACTAATTGATAATGGGGGATTTCAACTATCCTCACATTGACACGGTACATGTCGCCTGAGGACAGGATGCTTCTGGGAGCAGCTATTCTGGGAACCCACATGAGGAGAGGCAATTCTTGATGTAATAATAAGTTGAGCACATTTCAATTTTAGAAAGGAGAACTACACAAAAATGAGTAGGTTAGTTAAACAGAAATGAAAGGTTAGAGTGCCAAAAGTGAAATCCCTGCAAGCTGCTTGGAAACTTTTTAAAGACACCATAATAACTTGAATGTATAACGGGAGAATAACATGAGGGAAATAGGAGTCCAGGGAATCTGGCTGTATTTTAAAGAATCCTTATTGAGGCTGCAGGAACAAACCATCCCGATGTGTAGAAAGAATAGTAAATATGGTGGGCAGCCAGCTTGGCTTAATAGTGAAATCCTTGCTGATTTTAAACACAAAGAAGAGATAAAAAGAAGTGGAAGCTTGGACAAATGACCAGTGAAGAATAGAAAAATATTTCTCAGGTATGCAGGAGTGAAATCAGGAAGGCCAAATCACACTTGGAGTTGCAGCTAGCAAGATATGTTAAGAGTAACCAGTAGAGTTTCTTCAGGTATGTTAGGAACAAGAAGAAGTTCAGAAAAAATGTGGGCCCCTTACCTAATGGGGTAGGCAACCTAGTGACAAAGGATGTAGAAAAAGCTAATCTACTCAATGATTTTTTTGCCCCTGTCTTCACGAACAAGGTCATCTCCCAGACTACTGCACTGGGCAGCACAGCATGGGGAGGAGGTGACCAGCTCTCTGTGGAGAAAGAAGTGATTCTGGACTATTTGGAAAAGCTGGAAGACAACAAGTCTATGGTGAGTAGCTGGTTGACTTGTCTGCAGAGCCATTGGCTATTATCTTTGAAAGCTCATAATGATTGGAGGAGGTCCTGGATGGCTGGAAAAAGGCTCCAGGGAACTACAGGCCAGTCAGCCTCCCCTCAGTCCCTTGAAAAATCGTGGAGTAGGTCCTCAAGGAATCAGTTCTGAAGCACTTGGAGAGAGGGAGGTGATCAGGAACAATCAACATGAATTGACCAAGGGCAAGTCATGCCTGACCAACATGATTGCCTTCTATAATGAGATAGCTGGCTCTGTGGATATGGGGAAAGCAGTAGACATGATATATCTTGACTTTAGGAAAGCTTTTGATATAATCTCCAACAGTATTCTTGCCAGCAAGATAAAAAAGTATGGATTAATAGATTAATAGACACTAAGGTGGATAGAAATCTGCTTAGATTGTTGGGCTCAGTGGGCGGTGATCAGCGGCTCTATGTCTAGCTGGCAACTGGTATGAAGCGGTTCAACACCTTTATCAGTGGTCTGGATGATAGGATTAATTGCACCCTCTGAAAGTTTGCAGATGAAACTAAGATGGGGGAGAGGTAGATACACTGGAGGGTAGGGATAGGGTCCAGAGTGACCTAGACAAATTGGAGGATTGGGCTAAAAGAAATCTGATGAGGTTCAACAAAGACAAGTGCAGAGTCCTGCACTTAGGAAGGAAGAATCCCATGCACTGCTACAAGCTGGCTAAGCAGCAGTTCCGCAGAAAAGAACCCGGGGATTACAGTGGTTGAGAATCTGGATAGGAGTCAGCAGCGTGCTCTAGTTTCCAAGAAGGCTTACAACTTATTGGGCTGTATTAATAGAAGCATTGCCAGCAGATTGAAGGAAGTGATTATTACCCTCTATTCAGTACTGGTAAGACCACAACTGGAGTATTACATCCAGTTTTGGTCCCGCCTCTGCAGAAAGGATGTGGACAAATTGGAGAGAGTCCAGTGGAGGGTAACGGAAATGATTAGGGGGCTGGTGCTCAAGACTTACGATGAGAAGCTGAGAGAACTGGGGTTAATAATGTCATTATGGAGAAACTATAAGCTTCTGTACCAGATGCTTGGAACATAGCTAATGTGATGCCAATTTTTTAAAAAGGGCTCTAGAGGTGTCCCCAGCAGTTACAGTCTGGTAAGCTTGACTTCAGTGCCGGGCAAAGTGGTTGAAACTATAATAAAGAACAATATTGTCAGACATGTAGATATACTGAATTTGTTTGGGAAGAGTGAGCATGTGTTTTGTAAAGGGAAATCGCGCCTCACCAATCTATTAGAATTCTTTGATCGGGTTAATAAGCACGTGGATAAGGGAGATCTGGTGGATATAGGGTACTTAGATTTTCATAAAGCCTTTGACAAGTTCCTTCACCAAAGGCTCTTAAACTGCCACAGAATAAGGGAGAGGTGCTCTCATGGATTGGTAGCTGGCTAAAAGATAGGAAACAAAGGATAGTATAAATGTTGTAAATGGTCGGTTTTCACAATGGAGATAGGTAAATAGTGGTGTCCCCCAGATGTCTGTTCTGGGACCAGTCCTATTCAACATATTCATAAATGATCTGGAAAAAGGGGTAAACAGTGACGTGGCAAAATTTGCAGATGATACAAAATTTCTGAAGATTCTTAAGACCCAGGCCAAATGCGAAGAAGAATTAAAGGATCTCTCTAAACTGCATGACTGGGCAACCAAATGGCAGAAGAAATTAAATATTGATAATTGCAGAGTAATGCACATTGGAAAGCATAATCTCTACTACACATATAAAATAATGGGGGCTAAATTACCTTTTATCATTCAAGAAAGAGATCTTGGAGTCATTTTGGACAGTTTTCTGAAAAAATCCACTCAGTGTCCAGCTGCAGTCAAAAAAGCAAAGAGAATGTTGAGAATAATTAAGAAAGGGATAGATAATAAGACAGAAAATATCATATTGTCTGTATATAAATCCATGGTACGCCCACATCTTGTATATTGTGAGAGGATATGGTCACCCCCTCTCATAAAAAGATATACTGGAATTGGAAAAGGTTCACAAAACCGGCAACAAAAATTATTACGAAGCATTTCTGTGTGATGAGAGATGAATAACACTGGGACTTTTCAGCTTGGAAAAGAGACAACTAAGGGAGGATATGCCTGAGGTGTGTAAACTCATGATTGGTGTAGAGAAAGTAGATAGTTTACTCCTTCTCATAACACAAGAACTAGGGGTGACCAAATGAAATTTATAGGCAGCAGGTTTAAAACAAATAAAGTATTTTTTTACACAATGCACAAACCTGTGGACACTTTGCCAGAGGATGTTTTGAAGGCCAAGAAATAAAAGGGTTCAAAAAAGAACTAGATAAATTCATGGAGGGTAGGTCCAACAATGGCTATTAGCCAGGATCGGCAAGGAAGATGTCCCTAACCTCTGTTTGCCAGAGGCTAGGAATAAACGACAGGAGATGGATCACTTGATGATTGCCTGTTCTGTTCATTCCTTCTGGAGCATCTGGCACTGGCCACTGTTAGAAGAGAGGATACTAGGCTAGATTGGCCCTTGGTCTGACCCATTAAGACCATTCTTGTGTTCTTATTTTCTTAGGATTGGCCATTCTACATAGTGATGGTGGCACTACTTTTAGTTAGGACAGTCTGACACGTTCAATTTGAAGACCTTATTTTCAATTGCTTATAAGTTTACCAAACTGTCACTGTTTGGACTGAAAATTCCCATACCGGGTTTCTGCTTCTGGCGGGATTGTTTTTTGAAAGTTTCAGGCATAACACTTTAGCTAACTTAATTAATAAAGCTAGGAGAAAACTTGTCTTGCCCATGTAGAAAAAATTTAATAATTATTCCAGTGAGGAACACTATCACCTCTATGTTTTCCAGCAAATTAAATAAAGGTAACAGTTCCAATCCCCCTCACTCGTTAACAGTCAAGCCCTGAAATCCAAGAATAGGAGGCGACACTCTCTGTGTATTAGCACACATCTAGCTCCTGAGGTCTTTTCTGAGTTGTAACTCCAAGGATGCTTTTGCCTTGGTGGGGCCTGAGCAAACTCTGGCCCATGGCCTCCGAATTTGGCCTTGTATTGGACATCTACTAACACCTTTCATGCTGAAGAATCCACTGCGTCACTGAAATACAGACACATTGGGGCTGGAAGTCATCAGCTTGGCATGGAGGCAGGGCTGGCTCTAGGTTTTTTGCCTCCCCAAGCAAAAAAATTTTTGGCTGCCCCCCACACCCCCGCTCACCAGTCCCCCCCTGCCACCCCAGCACTGATCTCTCTCCCCCCGCACCCACACCCCAGCCGCCCCAGCACTAGGCTCCTCACCCTCAAATGTGGGATCCGCTACCAGCACACGGCAGCTGAGCTCTGGCCCAGCCGCGGCTCCATCCCCATGCAGGTGGAGCTGCTGGGCGGCGTGGAGCAGGAGTACTTCCAAGTGGCAGTGCAGCTGTGGGGCGGCACGGAGAACACGGACCCCTCCCTGGGCTTTGTGGTGCTGCTGGTGGCCAAGGTGGATCAGTTCGTGTTCACTGCCCTCACTCTCGACATGCTGGTGGCCGGGCACCTGGAGAGCCCCCCGAACATGCTGATCTTCAGCCTCACCACGCCCTGGCCCAGCCTCGTCGGGTGGTAAGACGAGGATCTCTGGCTGCGGGGCTACCTGCTCAGCTCCAACGAGCCCAGCCTGCCCCTCACCTCCTCACACACTCCAGGATCCCCTCTCGCCGCCACAGCCTGGGCTTGGCTCCAGGGGACCCGCTTCCCTCCCTCCCTGGCTCCTCACACAGCCCGGGAGCCCGTCTCGCCACTACAGCCCAGGCCCTGGAGCCGAGCATGGGCTGCAGCGGTGGTGAGAGGGGCTCCCAGAGAGTGTGAGGAGCTGGGGAGGGAGGTAGAGCCGAGCCCGGGCTGTGGCTGCAAGAGGGGCTCCCGGAGTGTGTGAGGAGCCGGGGAGGGAGGGAATCGGGGCCCGAGATGTAGGAAGGGGGGAGGGGTCCTGCTGAAGTTGCAGCTTTGAGTATTCCCAGGACGGTGCAGCATTTCTCTGCTTGAGTGGGCTGTGCAGGGCGCTGCAGGGCTGGACAGGGGGCACGGATCCCGGCTCATGTGCTGACAAGGTGAGTGGCTTTTTGTCACTCCAAGCAAAAAAAGAAAAAAAAGGGGGGAGCCAGTTTGCTGCCCATTAGAAAGTGCTGCCCCAAGCACATGCTTGGAGGGCTGGTGCCTAAAGCCAGCCCTGCATGGAGAGGGCAGCAAAAAGGGACAATTTGGCCAGTTATACTAGAGTGAACTCACCACCTCTGTCCAGAGTCCTAGGGTATTTAATGGTTGCGCAGAGCGGAAAGGATCACAGGCCTAATCTCTATCCCAGAACACCCATGTTCTATTAGGTTTGTCAGGTAGGTGAGCTCCTCAGCAGGAGATGGTACCTGTGAATACTGAGAAGGAAGCGTCTTCCCTGGGAATCCCCCTCAGGTAGCCGGTTCCCACACCTCTCTCACTCCAGCATCTGCAGCAGCATCCCATACTGAGAGCTGACACAGAGATGTGCACTCTTTATATTATAGCTCTGTGCAATCCCCGTGCAGGTTCATCCAGCCTCTAGGGGAGAAGGGTCATCTAAATGGAAACAGACTGGATACAGAAGCACTGTAGCCAATATTTTCATTCCCTTTCTGTTCTTCTGTGTTCTTTATCCAGCTATAGGAGTAAACAATAATTAAGAGTCCTTCCCAAAGGGAGATGAGAACTCTTGGGCTCTCCACTGAGTCAAAGAGGAATTGGTTGCTCTGTGCACTTGTGTATATTTAAAAATTATAGTTGATTCAAAATACGTAGCAGAGGAAAATCACTATGAATGCATCCTCATCATACAGATAGGTCAACTGAGGCACAGGGAGATGTGAATTGGGAAAGGTCACACAGAGAATGACAGACAGAATGCACCAGTCCTGATTTCCCTGCCATAACCACGGTCTCTCCATCACTAACTGAGCACATGACAAGAGGGAAATGAACTCTTGGTCTAGCCAGACCTGTTTGTTTTGTGGATGTGATGGACTTTCCCAGGTGCAGCCTGGAATGGAGTTACCTCCAAACCCTCTGCTAAACCAGTCTAGGCCCCTTCTCGCACTGTGAGACTCTGACAAGGTGCAGTCATCTCAGATCTTCCATTTACACAGTCTTTCGCAGACAGGGACAGAACCATCTGTACTTACATAAGTGTTTTCACTAACCACTCATGATCCAACAATACAGAGGCTCCAGCCAGCTCACCCCAGATCTCCAGCCTGGGATCGCAGACTTATACTATCATGCCCTGATCAAAAGTCTGCCTCTCATAGAATCATAGAATTATAGAAGACTAGGGTTGCAAGAGACCTCAGGAGGTCATCTAATCCAACACCCTGCTCAAACCAAGACCAACCACAACTAAGTCATCTCAGCCAAGGTTTGTCAAGCTGGGCCTTAAAATCACTAAGGATGGAGATTCCACCACTTCCCTAGGTAACACATTCCACTGCTTCATCACTCTCCTAGTGAAATAGTGTTTCCTAATATCCAACCTAGATCTTCCCCACTGCAACTTGAGACCATTGTTCTCCCTCAATGTGGAGAGGACAATGCACCAGCCTTTGTTCCTGAGCAGATTTCCCTTTTACATTTCAAACAATGTGCTGTTAGGTTGAAAAATGTAAAACAGATTAGGTACAGAAAGATAGATTTTAAGTGATTATAAGTAATAGTGGACTGATCAAAGTTGATTACCTAAGAATTAAACAAAATCACAGCTTAAGTTCTGTACACTAGAGAGAGTTTAAATCAACAGTATCTCAGTTTTATAGTATAGATGTGGATGTAAAGTCTCTTGTTGTTGTTACCCAGGAGCAAACACATTTGAAATACTGGTACATAGTGTGACAGACCCAGGCCAGTGGGGTGCGGGAGTCTGGTCCAAATGGCATCCAGCAGGGGTGGGCGGGCAAAGCCCGCCCACTTCTAAAGGGCCTTCCCCCAGCCTAAGGGGAGGACCCACAGGTCTGGGACACCAAGTAATTACGGGGGACAACTAATGAAAAAACAGGATCGGGAGTGAGGTCATAGGGCTAAACTAAGGGAACCTGATGGGGACACCGAGCAGAGAACCCCGGACAACGCCCACTGCTCCTCGAAGGCGTCAAGGGAGCCAGTGGACGCCGCCCAGAGGAACTCTGCCCGGATGCGAGAGCAGACGGAGGAACAGAAATAGGCCCTACAGTCGCAGGAAATCCCGTCGGCCAACCTCCTCTCCCTGGTGTTGTAGATGGCCAGTTTGGCCAGGGCCAAGAGGAGGTTGAGAAGGAGATCCCGCGACTTCGTGGGGCCACGGATGGGGAGCGTGTAGATAAAAAGGTGAGGGGAAAAGTGCAACCAAAAACGCAGGAAAATATTCAGGAGGAGCCGGAACAGGGGCTGCAACCTGGCGCACTCCAAATAAACGTGCGCCAAGGTCTCCTTCTCACCACAGAAAGGGCAAGTGCTAGGGACAGACGTGAACCACGCCAAGTACACGCCCGTGCTCACGGCTCCGTGAAGGAGCCGCCAACTGATATCCCCGGCGGGCCTTGGGACCAAGGCAGAGTACAAGCTGGCCCATCGTGGCTCCTCACCCTTGAGAGGCGGCAGGAGGTCCCGCCATTTGGTATCAGGGCGGGACGCGAGGGTGAGGTAGTGAAGGGTATGGAGCACGAGCGAATACAGAAGTTTCCGTGCCGCTGTCTGGAACAAAACCGGCTGCAGATCATGCAGCCGGCTGGCAGTGAAAGGGTGAGGGGGCAGATTGGGTCCACGGGGCAGGGGCCCGATAAAAATGTCCACGGGGCCTGGGGTGGAGGGTGGGCGAGGCGTGCCCTCTCGCAGGACCCGGTCGAGGTAAGCCCGAGTAGCGGGCAGTAAATCAGCCTTCACCTCCTGAAGTACGCGCTGGGGAGTACGAGGTCTGGAGAGCCCCATGCGCTGAGCGAGCGTCAGGGGATCCAGCCAGTCTCCCCAGTCGTAGTCCAGGAGTTCTCCGACCCTGGTGACTCCCGCCGAGACCAGCCTCTGGCACACCGTGGGGGACTCCTCCACCTGCACAAGAAGCTGGGGATTGTGTAGCAGGGGCTCCGTGAGGAGGTCAACCCCCACGGTGGCCGCCACGGACCTGGTCGTTGAAAAGAGCTTCCAGGTCCGGAAGAGGTCTTGGTAGAAGACCGACAGCCCAGAGAGGTCTCGCGGAAGACCTCTCGGATGGAGGTAAAAGAGCTGCCGGTCGTATCGGAGCCCTCGGAAGCGGTGGAATAAGGCGTGCGCCAATACGCTCCACGCCGGACTACCCGCACCAAACAGGAGCCTCTGCAGGGCCTGGAGGCGGAAGACATGGACCTGAGCGCGTAAGCACTTCAGGCCCTGCCCCCGCTCCTCCAGGGCAAGTGGAGGATCCCTGCAGAGACCCAGTGCGTCCCTGGCCAAAAGAACTCCAGAATCGCTGTCCGAAGGTTGGCCAGGAAAAACGGGGCCGGGTGTTAAGCCGGTACCAGAGCATGGACAGGACCAGTTGATTAAGCACCAGTGCCCTCCCCCGAAGGGAGAGGCACCGGAGTAGTCCTGTCCGTTTTCGGAGCCACTCCGTCTCCCTGCCCTGCAAATCCTGCCAGTTCTCCGGCGGAGACGGATGCGTGGCAGAAAGGTAAACGCCGAGATAGAGCAGCGGACCTGCGCTCCACCGGATGGCCTGAAGCGTGGGTGGGAGGGAACTCGCCTGCCACCCGTCCCCGACCACCAGGCCAGAGCTCTTGACCCAGTTGACCCGGGCGGAGGAAGCCGCTGAGTACACAGCCTGGCAAGCCTCCACCCGCGCCAAGTCACCTGGGTCCTGGACCACGAGGAGCACATCGTCAGTGTACGCCGACAGGACCAGCCGCAGCCCCAGCTCCCAAAGCACCAACCCCATCAACCTCTTGCGGAGGAGACAGAGGAAGGGCTCGATCGCCAGAGCGTACAGCTGGCCCGAGAGGGGGCACCCCTGCCGCACTTCCCGCCCGAAGCTGACCGGCTCGGTCAGGGTCCAGTTGAGCCTGACCAGACACTCCGCAGAAGCGTACAGCACCTGCAGAAAACCCACAAACAGGGGTCCGAAGCCGAACGCTCGCAGAGTGCCCAGGAGATACCCGTGATCCATCCGGTCGAACGCCTTCTCCTGATCCAGGGACAGGAGGGCGAACGACAGACCATCCCTACACCTCAATTCCAGAAGGTCCTGGACCAGATACAAGTTATCAAAGATGGTGCGGCCCGGGACGGTGTAGCTCTGGTCTGGATGGACCACGTCCGCCAGCACGGACCCTAGCCGCATCGAGATGGCCTTCGCAACAATTTTGTAGTCCGTGCTGAGGAGCGAGACGGGACGCCAATTCCGTAAGTCGCAGAGGTCCCTCATCTTCGGCAATAAGGCCAGCACGGCTCGCCTGCACGAGAGAGGGAGGACCCCGCTCTGCAAAGCCTCGGCCCGCTCTGCAAAGCCTCGGTGACCAGGTCTGGGCCGAGAACGTCCCAGAACACGCGGCAGAACTCCACGGTCAGCCCGTCCATGCCTGGAGATTTATTGGTGGGCATGCGACGGAGGGCTTCCGAGAACTCGGCCAGAGTGAGAGGCAGCTCTAGCCGGTCCCGGTCGCCCATGCTGACCGTCGGGAGCCCATCCCAGAGCACTCTGCAAGCGTTAGGATCGGTCGGATCCGGGGAGAAAAGAGTGGCGTAGAAGGCCCTGGCCCTCTCGCACATCTCCGCCGGATCCGTGAGGGGGGTGCCGTCCTCTGCCAGGAGGCAGGTGATGTGCTTCTTGGCCCCCCTCCTTTTGTACAGGGCGTAGAAGAAGCAGGAGCCGCGATCCATCTCCCGAAGGAGGTGGATGTAGAATCGAACAATGTAGAATCGATGGTCTTCGAGGGCCCGGAGCTCCTCCCGCTTCCCCCGGCAAGCTCCGCAGAGGGATGGATCCTTGGGGTTGACGGCCAGACGCCTCTCCAGCTCCAAGACCTCCCGCTCCAACTGCCCTATCGCCGCATCCCTCCGTCGGCTGGCACCCCGAGTGTAGTCACGGCAGAAGAGCCGGGCGCGCATCTTCCTCAGAACCCACCACCGCCGCACCGAGGAAAAGGCATGCCTCTGCCCTCGCCAGGCCAGCCAGAACTCCCGGAAGGACGCCACGAAGCCCGCATCCTCCAGCAAACTATTATTAAAGTGCCAATAGGCCGGCCCCTGCCTCTCCGCGCAGAGAGAGGTCGTCACGGTGGCAAGGTGGTGATCCGAAAAGGGGGCCGGCCGAACGCTGGAGGATTGGGCCTGTGAAAGGTGGAAACGCGACAAGTAAATACGGTCCAGCCGGGAGTGGCGCGACCGATGGGCCTCCACCCGGATGAAGGTGAACGTTGAGACGTCGTCAGAGTGGTGGTCGCGCCAGACGTCCACCAGGGAGTGGCGGTCGACGATCTCCCGGAGGATGTCTGTGGCGGCCGGGCACTGCTCGGTCCCTGAGCGGTCCCGTTCCTCGAGGGTGGTGTTAAAATCCCTTCCCAGGACCAGGTACTCACGAGGATCCAGGGAGCCGAGGATGGTGGACGCCTGCTGATAAAAACGTAGCCTCTCCGGGCCCGATGTCGGGGCATAAACGTTGACGAGATTAACCATAAGCCCCTCCATGAGGACCCAGAGGTGCAGGAGGCGACCCGGCACAGCCTCGGTGACCCCCAGCACCTCGGGCAGTAGGTCGGGGGAGAACAGGGTCGCCACTCTAGCCGCGCAGACCGAGAAGTGGCTAAAGTAGGCCCCGTCCCCCCACTCCAGCCGCCAGATAGCTTCAGCGGCCGGATCCGTATGGGTCTCCTGCAGGAAAACCACAGAGTACCCCCCCTCCGGAGGAAGGAGAGCACCTGGCTCCTGCGGAGACCCATCCTACAGCCTTGAGTGTTTAAGGTGGCAAGGACGATCGGTGCCATGAGGAGGACTGGGGGGGATCCTTGCCGGCAGACACGCCCACGGCCTCCGGCAGGCCGCGCAGCAATCCGTGACCAACCCCGAAGGTGAGTAAGGAGTCAAGGAAGATACGGACCCGCCGGTAGGCCACCGCGGCCTGCTTCCCAGTCCTCTTACCATCCCCCATGAGGGCCCTCGCGGCCCGGAGGACCTGATGGAAATCCCCCCACCGCTGGAGCGCAAGATGGACTTTGTTCCGGGAGCCACGGACGTCCTCAAGGAACTCCCGCAGCTCCTCCCTCAGCGCATGGGGGGGTGGGGTCACTGATCGATGACTGGCCCCCAGTGGGGCCCCCGTCACAGCCCTGTGGCCCACCAAGGCGGGTAGGCAGGGGGCAGATCCCCAACGATGCAGCAGATGGGCCAACGCCACATGACCCGCCCCGCTCTCGGATTCAAGAAGGGGCGGTGGAAGGAGAACAGCAGCCCCTGGGGGGTCGGGACAGGAAAGAACTAGTGAACCCGCTCCCTGGGAGGTATTGCCAGGGGCAGCACTGACATCCCAGGAGGTGGGGGGGACAGGGAGAGAATCTGGGAAGGAGGAAGAGGCAAGATCCGGAGCCTCCATAGTTGAGACGCCGGAAGGTTGCTCCTCCTGGCCAGGCTCAAAGATCTGGGAAGTGGGCAGGGGACCCCTAACGATGCCGGGCTCAGCCACTGTGGCACGTGCGGCAGCCTCGGCATCCAGAGAGAGATGGTGGTCAGTGGGGTCCCCGCTGAGGAAGGAGGGCGGGTCCTCCACACCCAAGAGGGACACCCCCTGGGAAGCGGGGCTCGGCAGCGGGGCACTGGCCGTCGCCCCAAGGGGCTCGGCAGCTGCCAACAGAGTGCCACCCACAGCCGAGTCGAGGGAAGATTCCAGGGGACCCTCAGAGGTGGGAGCAGAAACAGCAGGTAGGGGAAGGGAACCCAGGGGCAGGGGGGATGTAGTGAGGTCGCCCAGATAGAGGACCACCAGCAGAGGGTCGTCCTCCCCCTGCGTGACCGGGGTCAAACCCAGGGCCTCGATTTCTGCGTAGATGGGAGGGAGATCACCGTCCACCACCCCAGGGCCCTCCCCGCCAGCACCCGAGGCGATACCCACCACGGCGCTCTCAGAGGCGTCAAGTGGGAAGGAGGTGAGACAGCCTCCCTTGGGGGCATCCACGGGAAGGGACCCTGGAGGAGGGGCAGCGTTACCTTCTGGTGCTGCCACAGCATCCCCAGCAGGCTCCACACAACGGGAGTCATCAAGGGGCAAGGCAGAAGACTCGTCATCGGTGCCCCCCTTCCTGCTCTTCCGGGGGGCCTCCGAATCCAAAGGATGTAAGGAAACTCGAGCCTTCCGCTTGCCCCGCTTCCCCTGCACTAAGGACCAGCCCTCCATGGCATCATCCGGGGGCTGGCTAACAGGGGTCGGCTCGGGGGGCAAGGGCAATGGCTCAGGGACTCGAGGAGGCAGTGGTGGGACAGCAGAAACCGGGGAGGATTCCCCCTGGGACGAGCCCTCTCCCACGGCCGGCGGTAGCCCCGCCACACCCTCCTCCACAGAGGTGGATCGAGAAGGAGGAGGAGGGGCAGCTTCTGGTGCCGGGCAGCCAGGGGCACCAGCGATGACAGGGCCCGCACCTTGCTCAGAGGTCCCGGACGCTCCTCCGTGCTGGGCCAAGGGACAGTCCTTCCGGACGTGCCCCATCGCCCGGCAGAGGTAGCACCGGGCCTCCCCCGTTGAGTAATGCACCCGGTAGTGGGCTCCCTGGTAAGGGACCAGAAAGGACCCCTCGAGCGCCTCTCCGCCACACGCCGCCGGCGGCAGTTGAAGCTGAACTTGCCGGCGGAACGAGAGAACATGATGGAGGGCGGGGTCCTTGCAGCCCAAGGGGAGAGGGCTGATGACGGAGATGGGGCGTCCCAGGGCAGAAAGCGCAGGCAGCAGGGCAGCATTGGGCAGGAAGGGAGGGACGGAGGTCAAGATTAAGCGGACCCCCAGGTCTTCCAACGGCTCCAGGGGGACGAACACGCCGCCCACCGCCAGGCCCGTCTCTACCGCCTCCTGGGCCGCGGCCTCCGATGCCAGGAAGAAGACCACCTTCCCGTACATTTTGGAGGCCGCCACAATGGGCTGTGGCCCCACCACCCTCGCCAACACCCGCACGTAGGTCTCCACATGGGGCGAGGCGGGCACCAGGAGGCAACGGACGCCTTGCTTCCTGGTCAAAGTGGGAAAGGGGCCCCGGCCGCTGTAGATGTTGGCGGAGGCAGCGGGCGGAGGAGCAGCGGCAGGCGGGGGGGCCGCCGCCACCTGGGCGTACGCCCTGGGGGCCAGGGGAGGGACACCTGCAGAGCTGGTGGAGGGAACAGCGAGGAGGGACGCCGCAGCTGGTAGCAGGGCTGCGGCAGCGGGGGCAGTCTCTGCCATGGAGGGCCTGGCCTTTTTAGCGGAGCCCTTACCCTTCTTCCCACCCCGACCCTTCCCACCGGCTGGGGGGGCTCCCCCCGAATCAGAAGGGGCGAGAGACGTGGCAGCAACGGAGGTCTCCCTGGTACTTGCCGCCGCCAGTGCCCCAGCAGGGGCGGTGGTAGGTGGATCGGCAGTGGCGGACGAGGTAGAGGCTTGGGCAGTGGACACGGGGGCAGGTGGAGGAAGGGCAGTGGGAGCATCGCGAGGGGTCTCCCCCGCCGCGTCCCCTGCCATAACGAGAGCGGGGAGGGGGACAAACAGCGAGGGGAGGGGAAGGAGAGGAGGCGGCCACCCCTCCCCGCTAGGCTGCAGGCAGGGGAGGAGGGCGCCAGAAGGGGAAGGCTAAAGGGGCGTGGGAAGCAACCAAGGACCTAAGGGTGGGAGGGTTTCAGGGCACCAATGCAGAGGGGGGTTCCGGCTCGTCCAGTTGCACTAGGAGAGCGGGGGGGCAACGGCAGAGGGGGGAGTGCAGTGAACATGGGGAAACCAAATGGGGAAGGGCACAAGCACCTGGGAGGGGGCGTGGGCGCATGTGGGGGGGACCGATCAGGGCTGGGGAAGCACAGGGTGGGGGGAAAGGGTGAGCTGAGATTGGGGTAGAGGGACCACGGGGACAGCTACAGGGCTGGGGCAGAACTATCAGGCGGCAAAAGGAAATAGGTTGGGTGGACAAATGTGGCAAAGGGCAGGGGATCAGTCCAGGGGGCTGGGGGGGGGGCGCTCACAGGCACTTTTGCCAAAAAGTCAATGGTTGGCTGCTGCTGCTGCAGGCCCAAATGGTGGAAGTGGGCGTGGTGAGCCAGGCGAGCAGCTCAGACCCAGAGGCAGGAGTCCAAAGCAGAAGGAAAACAGCCAGCGGGGGTGGTGGAGGGGCAACGATGGTGGTGGGGGCGAAGGAGGACACGGATGGACCAAGGGCAGGCTCCACACCACACCCCCGCTGCCCCAGCAGGCACAGTCCAAACCCCCACCACAAGAGCACAGTTCAAAAAAGACTCAGTCCAGAAAAGCCCCCTCCACAGTGGTCTTCACGTGGTCTCCCAGCAGCAGGCGGGTCCTGTTCTACTCCTCCTCCTCCTCCAGGCACCGACAGCTCCCCAGCAACAGCCTCAGCAGCCCCAGCAGCTCCAGGTGCTGGTGGTCTGGTGTCCAGGCAGGAGGGACCCCGCTCAGATGGTGTCCTCAGCAACAAGAGCTGGGGTCCCTCACCCTCCTCCTCTCTGGGAAGCAGGCCAGAACCCCCCCTCCCCCCCCGGGGCTGTAGGTGGAGTAACAGCAGTAACTGAGGTGGGGGGGAACCACCAGCCAGCCAGCAAACAGACAGCAGAGAAATGGGCTGGTGGCGGTGTCTAGCCCAGCCAGGGGAGCAGTAGGAGCAGGAGCAGGAACAGCAGCAGCAGTGAGGGCCCAGTGCCCAGTAGGAAACAGCAGCAGCAGCAGCAGCAGCAGCCCTCTCCCTCCTTCCTCTACAGCAGAGCGGTCCTATTGGCATCCAGCGGGGGTGGGCGGGCGAAGCCCGCCCACTTCTAAAGGGCCTCCCCCTAGCCTAAGGGGAGGACCCACAGGTCTGGGACACCAAATAATTACGGGGGACAACTAATGAAAAAAACAGGATCGGGAGTGAGGTCATAGGGCTAAACGAAGGGAACCCGATGGGGACACCAAGCAGAGAACCCCGGACAACGCCCACTGCTCCTCGAAGGCGTCAAGGGAGCCAGTGGACGCCGCCCAGAGGAACTCTGCCCGGATGCGAGAGCAGACGGAGGAACGGAAATAGGCCCCACAGTCGCAGGAAATCCGTCGGCCAACCTCCTCTCCCTGGTGTTGTAGATGGTCAGTTTGCCCAGGGCCAAGAGGAGGTTGAGAAGGAGATCCCGCGACTTCGTGGGGCCACGGATGGGGAGCGTGTAGATAAAAAGGTGAGGGGAAAAGTGCAACCAAAAACGCAGGAAAATATTCAGGAGGAGCCGGAACAGGGGCTGCAACCTGGCGCACTCCAAATAAACGTGCGCCAAGGTCTCCTTCTCACCACAGAAAGGGCAGGTGCTAGGGACAGATGTGAACCGCGCCAAGTACACGCCCGTGCTCACGGCTCCGTGAAGGAGCCGCCAACTGATATCCCCGGCGGGCCTTGGGACCAGGGCAGAGTACAAGCTGGCCCACCGGGGCTCCTCACCCTCGAGAGGCGGTAGGAGGTCCCGCCATTTGGTATCGGGGCGGGATGCGAGGGTGAGGTAGTGAAGGGTATGGAGCACGAGCGAGTACAGATGTTTCCGTGGCGCTGTCTGGAACAAAACCGGCTGCAGATCATGCAGCCGGCTGGCAGTGAAAGGGTGAGGGGGCAGATTGGGTCCACGGGGCAGGGGCCCGATAAAAATGTCCACAGGGCCTGGGGTGGAGGGTGGGCGGGGCGTGCCCTCTCGCAGGACCCGGTCGAGGTAAGCCCGAGCAGCGGGCAGTAAAGCGGCCTTCACCTCCTGGAGTACGCGCTGGGGAGTACGAGGTCTGGAGAGCCCCATGCGCTGAGCGAGCATCAGGGGATCCAGCCAGTCTCCCCGGTCGTAGTCCAGGAGGTCTCCGACCCTGGTGACTCCTGCCGAGACCAACCTCTGGCACACCGTGGGGGACTCCGCCACCTGCACACGAAGCTGGGGATTGTGTAGCAGGGGCTCCGCCAGAAGGTCAACCCCCACGGTGGCCGCCACGGACCTGGTCATTGAAAAGAGCTTCCAGGTCCGGAGGAGGTCTTGGTAGAAGACCGGCAGCCCAGAGAGGTCTCGCGGAAGACCTCTCGGATGGAGGTAAAAGAGCTGCCGGTCGTATCGGAGCCCTCGGAAGCGGCGGAGGAAGGCGTGCGCCAATACGCTCCACGCCGGACTACCCGCACCAAACAGGAGCCTCTGCAGGGCCTGGAGGCGGAAGACATGGACCTGAGTGCGTAAGCACTTCAGGCCCTGCCCCCCCTCCTCCAGGGGCAGGTGGAGGACCCCTGCAGAGACCCAGTGCGTCCCCGGCCAAAAGAACTCCAGAATCACCGTCCGGAGGTTGGCCAGGATACCCGGGGCCGGGACCAGGGTGTTGAGTCGGTACCAGAGCATGGACAGGACCAGTTGATTAAGCACCAGTGCCCTCCCCCGAAGGGAGAGGCACCGGAGTAGTCCTGTCCATTTCCGGAGCCGCTCCGTCACCCTGCCCTGCAAATCCTGCCAGTTCTTCGGCGGAGACGGATGCGTGGCAGAAAGGTAAACGCCGAGATAGAGCAGCGGACCCGCGCTCCACCGGATGGCCTGAAGCGCAGGTGGGAGGGAGCTCGCCTGCCACCCGTCCCCGACCAGCAGGCCAGAGCTCTTGACCCAGTTGACCCGGGCGGAGGAGGCCGCCGAGTACACAGCCTGGCAAGCCTCCACCCGCGCCAAGTCGCCCGGGTCCTGGACCACGAGGAGCACATCGTCAGCGTATGCCGACAGGACCAGCCGCAGCCCCAGCTCCTGAAGCACCAACCCCGTCAACCTCTTGCGGAGGAGACAGAGGAAGGGCTCGATCGCCAGAGCGTACAGCTGGCCCGAGAGGGGGCACCCCTGCCGCACTCCCCGCCCGAAGCTGACCGGCTCGGTCAGGGTCCAGTTGAGCCTGACCAGACACTCCGCAGAAGCGTACAGCACCTGCAGAAAACCCACAAACAGGGGTCCGAAGCCGAACGCTCGCAGAGTGCCCAGGAGATACCCGTGATCCATCCGGTCGAACGCCTTCTCCTGATCCAGGGACAGGAGGGCGAACGACAGACCATCCCTACACCCCAATTCCAGAAGGTCCCGGACCAGATACAAGTTATCAAAGATGGTGCGGCCCGGGACGGTGTAGGTCTGGTCTGGATGGACCACGTCCGCCAGCACGGACCCTAGCCGCATCGAGATGGCCTTCGCAACAATTTTGTAGTCCGTGCTGAGGAGCGAGACGGGACGCCAATTCCGTAAGTCGCGGAGGTCCCCCCTCTTCGGCAATAAGGCCAGCACGGCTCGCCTGCACGAGAGAGGGAGGAACCTGCTCTGCAAAGCCTCGGCCCAGACAGTGACCAGGTCTGGGCCGAGGACGTCCCAGAACACGCGGTAGAACTCCACGGTCAGCCCGTCCAAGCCCGGAGATTTATTGGTGGGCATGTGACGGAGGGCCTCCGAGAACTCGGCCAGAGTGAGAGGCAGCTCTAGCCGGTCCCAGTCGCCCGTGCTGACCGTCGGGATCCCGTCCCAGAGCACTCTGCAAGCGTTGGGATCGGTCGGATCCGGGGAGAAAAGAGTGGCGTAGAAGGCCCTGGCCCTCTGGCACATCTCCGCCGGATCCGTGAGGGGGGTGCCGTCCTCCGCCAGGAGGCAGGTGACGTGCTTCCTGGCCCCCCTCCTTTTCTCCAGGGCGTAGAAGAAGCGGGAGCCGCGATCCATCTCCCGAAGGAGGTGGATGCGGGATCGAACAAAAGCACCCCGGGCCCGATGGTCTTCGAGGGCCCGGAGCTCCTCCCGCTTTTCCCGGCACGCTCCGCAGAGGGATGGATCCGCGGGGTTGACGGCCAGACGCCTCTCCAGCTCCAAGACCTCCCGCTCCAACTGCCCTATCGCCGCATCCCTCCGTCGGCTGGCACCCCGAGTGTAGTCACGGCAGAAGAGCCGGGCGCGCACCTTCCCCAGATCCCACCACTGCCGCGCCGAGGAAAAGGCACGCCTCTGCTCTCGCCAGGCCAGCCAGAACTCCCGGAAGGACGCCACGAAGCCCGCATCCTCCAGCAAACTATTATTAAAGTGCCAATAGGCCGGCCCCGGCCTCTCCGCGCAGAGAGAGGCCGTCACGGTGGCAAGGTGGTGATCTGAAAAGGGGGCCGGCCGAACGCTGGAGGAGTGGGCCCGTGAAAGGTGGAAACGTGACAGGTAAATACGGTCCAGCCGGGAGTGGCACGACCGATGGGCCTCCACCCGGACGAAGGTGAACGTCGAGACGTCGTCTGGGTGGTGGTCGCGTCAGACGTCCACCAGAGAGTGGCGGTCGACAATCTCCCGGAGGACGTCCGCAGCTGCCGGGCACTGCTCAGTCCCCGAGCGGTCCCGTTCCTCGAGGGTGGTGTTAAAATCCCCTCCCAGGACTAGGCACTCACGAGGGTCCAGGGAGCCAAGGAAGGCGGATGCCTCCTGATAAAAACGTAGCCTCTCCGGGGCCGATGTCGGGGCATAAACGTTGACAAGATGAACCACAAGCCCCTCCATGCGGACCCAGAGGTGCAGCAGGCGACCCGGCACAGCCTCGGCGACCCCTAGCACCTCGTGCCGTAGGTCGGGGGAGAACAGGGTCGCCACTCCAGCCGCGCAGACAGAGAAGTGGCTAAAGTAGGCCCCATCCCCCCACTCCAGCCGCCAGCTAGCTTCAGTGGCCGGATCCATATGGGTCTCCTGCAGGAAAACCACAGAGTACCCCCCCTCCCGGAGGAAGGAGAGCACCTGGCTCCTGCGGAGACCCATCCTACAGCCTCGGGTGTTTAAGGTGGCAAGGATGATCGGCGCCATGAGGAGGGCTGGGGGGGATCCTCGCTGGCAGACACGCCCACGGCCTCCGGCAGGCCGCGCAGCAATCCGTGACCAACCCCGAAGGTGAGTAAGGAGTCACGGAAGACACGGACCCGCCGGTAGGCAGCGGCGGCCTGCTTCCCGGTCCTCCTACCCTCCCCCATGAGGGCCCTCGCGGCCCGGAGGACCTGATGGAAATCCCCCCATCGCTGGAGCGCAAGATGGACTTTGTTCCGGGAGCCACGGACGTCCTCAAGGAACTCCCGCAGCTCCTCCCTCAGCGCATGGGGGGGTGGGGTCACTGATCGATGACTGGCCCCCAGTGGGGCCCCCGTCACAGCCCTGTGGCCCACCAAGGCGGGTAGGCAGGGGGCAGACCCCCAACGATGCAGCAGATGGACCGACGCCACACGACCCGCCCCGCTCTCAGATTCAAGAAGGGGCGGTGGAAGGAGAACAGCAGCCCCTGGGGGGTCGGGACAGGAAAGAACTAGTGAACCCGCTCCCTGGGAGGTATTGCCAGGGGCGGCACTGGCATCACAGGAAGTGGGGGGGACAAGGACAGAGCCAACAGGAGTAGGGCGGGGATCAGGGAGAGAATCGGGGAAGGAGGTAGAGGCAGGATCCGGAGCCTCCATAGGTGAGACGCCAGAAGGTGGCTCCTCCTGGCCAGGCTCAAGGATCTGGGAAGTGGGCAGGGGACCCCTAACGATGCCGGGCTCAGCCACTGTGGCACGTGCGGCAGCCTCGGCACCCAGAGAGAGATGGTGGTCAATGGGGTCCCCGCTGAGGAAGGAGGGCGGGTCCTCCACACCCAAGAGGGACACCCCCTGGGAAGCGGGTCTCGGCAGCGGGGCACTGGCCATCGCCCCAAGGGGCTCGGCAGCTGCCAACAGAGTGCTACCCACAGCCGAGTCGAGGGAAGATTCCAGGGGACCCTCAGAGGTGGGAGCAGAAACAGCGGGTAGGGGAAGGGAACCCAGGGACAGGGGGGATGTAGTGAGGTCGCCCAGATCGAGGCCCGCCGGCAGAGGGTCGTCCTCCCCCTGCGTGACCGGGGTCAAACCCAGGGCCTCGATTTCTGCGTAGATGGGAGGGAGATCACAGTCCACCACCCCAGGGCCCTCCCCGCCAGCACCCGAGGTGATACCCACCGCGGCGCTCTCAGAGGCGCCAAGTGGGAAGGGGGTGAGAGAGGCTCCCTCGGGGGCATCCACGGGAAGGGACCCCGGAGGAGGGGCGGTGCCACCTTCCGGTGCTGCCACGGCATCCCCAGCCGGCACCACAAACTGGGAGTCATCAGGGGACAAGGCGGAAGACTCGACATCGGCGCCCCCCTTCCTGCTCTTCCGGGGGGCCTCCGAATCCGAAGTATGTAAAGAAACTCGAGCCTTCCGCTTGCCCCGCTTCCCCTGCGCTAAGGACCAGCCCTCCATGGCATCATCCGGGGGCTGGCTAACAGGGGTCGGCTCGGGGGGCAAGGGCAATGGCTCAGGGACTCGAGGAGGCAGTGGTGGGACAGCAGAAACCGGGGAGGATTCCCCCTGGGACGAGCCCTCTCCCACGGCCGGCGGTAGCCCCGCCACACCCTCCTCCACAGAGGTGGACCGAGAAGGAGGAGGAGGGGCAGCTTCGGGTGCCGGGCAACTAGGGGGACCGGCGATGACAGGGCCGGCGCCTTGCCGGGGCTCGGGGGTCCCGGACGCTCCTCCGTGCTGGGCCAAGGGACAGTCCTTCCGGACGTGCCCCATCGCCCGGCAGAGGTAGCACCGGGCCTCCCCCGTTGAGTAATGCACCCGGTAGTGGGCTCCCTGGTAAGGGACCAGAAAGGACCCCTCGAGCGCCTCTCCGCCACGCGCCGCCGGCGGCAGTTGAAGCTGCACTTGCCGGCGGAACGAGAGAACATGACGGAGGGCGGGGTCCTTGCAGCCCAAGGGGAGAGGGCTGATGACAGAGATGGGGCGTCCCAGGGCAGAAAGGGCGGGCAGCAGGGCGGCATTGGGCAGGAAGGGAGGGACGGAGGTCAAGATCAAGCGGACCCCCAGGTCTTCTAACAGCTCCAGGGGGACGAACACGCCGCCCACCGCCAGGCCCGTCTCTACCGCCTCCTGGGCGGCAGCCTCCGATGCCAGGAAGAAGACCACCTTCCCGTACATTTTGGAGGCCACCACGATGGCCGTGGGCCCCACTACCCTGGCCAACGCCCGCACGTAGGTCTCCACGTGGGGCGAGGCGGGCACCAGGAGGCAACGGACGCCGTGCTTCCTGGTCAAAGTGGGAAAGGGGACCCGGCCGCTGTAGATGTTGGCGGAAGCGGCGGGCGGAGGAGCAGCGGCAGGCGGGGGGGCCGCCGCCACCTGGGCGTACGCCCTGGGGGCCGGGGGAGGGACACCTGCAGAGCTGGTGGAGGGAATAGCGGGGAGGGACGCCGCAGCCGGTAGCGGGGCTGCGGCAGCGGGGGCAGTCTCCGCCATGGAGGGCCTGGCCTTTTTAGCGGGGCCCTTACCCTTCTTCCCACCCCGACCCTTCCCACCGGCTGGGGGGGCTCCCCCCGAATCAGAAGGGGCGAGAGACGTGGCAGCAACGGAGGTCTCCCCAGTACTCGCCACCGCCGGTGCCCAAGCAGGGGCGGTGGTAGGTGGATCGGCAGTGGCGGTTGAGGTAGAGGCTTGGGCAGTGGACACGGGGGCAGGTGGAGGAGGGGTAGTGGGAGCATCGCGAGGGGTCTCCCCGCCGCATCCCCCGCCATAACGAGAGCAGGGAGGGGGACAAACAGCGAGGGGAGGGGAAGGAAAGGAGGCGGCCACCCTTCCCCGCTAGGCTGCAGGCAGGGGAGGAGGGCGTCAGAAGGGGAAGGCTAAAGGGGCGTAGGGAGCAACCAAGGACTACGGGTGGGATTGGTGCAGGGCACCAACGCAGAGGGGGGTTCCGGCTCCTCCAGTTGCACTAGGGGAGCGGGGGGGCAACGGCAGAGGGGGAGTGCAGTGAACAAGGGGAAACCAAATGGGGAAGGGCACAAGCGCCTGAGAGGGGGCGTGGGCGCATGAGGGGGAACCGATCAGGGCTGGGGGAGCACAGGGTGGGGGGAAAGGGCGAGCTGAGATTGGGGTAGAGGGACCACGGGGACAGCTACAGGGCTGGGGCAGAACTATCAGGCAGCAGAGGGAAATAGGTGGGGTGGACAAATGTGGCAGAGGGGAGGGGGTCAGTCCAGTATGAGGGGGGAGGTGGTGCACCCACAGGCACTTGTGCCAAAAAGTCAATGGTTGGCTGCTGCTGCTGCAGGCCCAAATGGTGGAAGTGGGCGTGGTGAGCCAGGCGAGCAGCTCAGACCCAGAGGCAGGAGTCCAAAGCAGAAGGAAAACAGCCAGCGGGGGTGGTGGAGGGGGCAACGATGGTGGTGGGGGCGAAGGGGGACACGGATGGACTGGGGGCAGGCTCCACGCCACACCCCCGCTGCCCCAGCAGACACAGTCCAAACCCCCACCACAAGAGCACAGTTCGAAAAAGACTCAGTCCAGAAAAGCCCCCTCCACAGCGGTCTGTACGTGGTTTCCCAGCAGCAGGCAGTCCTCTTCTCCTTCCTCTCCTCCTCCGGGCACCAACAGCTCCCCAGCAACAGCCGCAACAGCCACAGCAGCCCCAGCAGCTCCAGGTGGTGGTGGTCTGGTATCCAGGCAGGAGGGACCCTGCTCAGATGGTGTCCTCAGCAACAAGAGCTGGGGTCCCTCACTCCCCTCCTGTCTGGGAAGCAGGCCAGCAGCCCCCTCCCAAGGGGCTGTAGGTGGAATAACAGCAGTAACTGAGGTGGGGGGGAACCACCAGCCAGCCAGCAGACAGCAGAGAGAGGGGCCAGTGGTGGTGTCTAGCCCAGCCAGGGAAGCAGCAGGAGCAGGAACAGCAGCAGAAACAGCAGCAGCGAGGGCCCAGCACCCAGCAGGAACAGCAGCAGCAGCAGCAGCAGCAGCAGCCCTCTCCCTCCTTCCTCTACAGCAGAGTGGTAGAAGAGAGATCTCTGGCCCCAGGAGAAGCAGGCTTCTGCTCCCTGAGGGACCAGAGCAGGGGCTGCACTAGAGTAGTCAGGATCTTGCTAGAACCAATTAAGGCAGACAGGCTGATTAGAAAACCTGCAGCCAATCAAGGCAGGCTAATCAGGGCACCTGGGTTTTAAAAGGAGCTCACTCCAGTCAGATAGGGAGGAGCCAGAGGAGAGGAAGTGCGTGTGAGGAGCTAGGAGCAAGAGGCACAAGGAGCTGAGAGTGAGAGGCTGTGCTGCTGGAGGACTAAGGAGTACAAGCGTTATCAGACACCAGGAGGAAGGTCCTGTGGTCAGGATAAAGTAGGTTTTTGGAGGAATGTGATGTTATTGATATAATCTGGGACCATATAGAACATGGGTTGCAACCAAGGTCCTGTAGTGGCACCAGATCCTATGTAAAGGGGGTCATATAAGGTGTCTAAGACCAAGTTATGAGTTACTGGTTATGATTATGCTGTCTGTATGTCTGTATCATTTTGTAGTTGAAGTTATAAGTATTGGCTGTATACTGTCTGTATTTCAAATTGGTGCTGCAGTTCTGGGAAACACCCCAGAAAAGTTGGTTTTAGCTCTGCTTAGCCTGCTTGATGGCCCATTAAGGACCATCAGCTACACAATTGACCCATTGAGAGGAGGCAGATACGACTTGTAACTCAGCAGGGTGTGCAGGGACTTGCCCATGTGACTCCAAACTCCATTTTGGTGTAATTTTCCACAGTAAGAACAAAGAAGTGTTCTTACACCTGGAATTGCCTATATAAGGCTGATGCCTCATCTCCCTCTGGTCTTCAATCCTGCTTCCTACCTCTGGAGGGACTTTGCTGCAAACTGAAGCTCTACACAAAGGACTGAATGACCCATCCCAGCTTGGGATATTCTCCAGAGACTTGATTTCAACCTGCAGTTTACTCCATCACTGCTACAAGCCTGAACTAAGAACTTTGCCATTACTGTATGTAATTGATTCCATTTAACCAATTCTAGCTCTCATCTCTATCTTTTTCCCTTTATAAATAAACCTTTAGATTTTAGATTCTAGAGGATTGGCAACAGAGTGATTTGTGGGTAAGATCTGATGTGTATATAGACCTGGGTCTGGGGCTTGGTCCTTTGGGACCGAGAGAACCTTTTTCTTTTACAGGGGTGTTGGTTTTCATAACCATTCATCCCCAGGATGAGTGGCACTGGTGGTAATACTGGAAGACTGGAGTGTTTAAGGAAATTGCTTGTGTGACTTGTGGTTAGCCAGTGGGGTAAAACCGAAATCATTTTTGTCTGGCTGGTTTGGTTTGCCTTAGAGGTGGAAAAACCCCAGCCTACTGCTGTTACTGTCCTGTTTAAGCAATTGGTCCTGAATTGGAACTCTCAGTTGGGTCCCGCCAGAACCGCATCGTCACAAGGAGGCCTTGGGGAAATAGCCCAGGGAGGTGTAGCTGTCACACAGCTGTTACAAGAGGCACTATAGACAGCTGCAAATCCATAGAGCCCTGGGCTGGAATCCGGAGTAGAGGGTGGGCCCGGGTTCCCCACAAACCTCCCAACTCCTGATCAGACACAGGAGGAGTTGATCCAGACTGTGGAGGAGATCACTGAGATGAGCAAATCTTCCAATAAGTGCAGGACTCCCCCAAGGTAGAGGAGGAACATTGTCACAACTGGTGTCAGCAGTGGGACCTCAGTGTGCACAGCGCGGCAGAAGAAGGAAGGTGATTTAAAAAAAAATGTAGAGGATTTATTTTTTTTCACCACAATGGAAGACTTAGTGCGGGCATTGATACAAGCTACGGCGGCCCATCAGGAGGCTACCCGTGTCCAGGCAGCTGCCCAACAGGAGGCAATGCGGCTGCAACAAGAGACTAATCGCCTGCTGATGGACCAGGCTTCTCAAGACCGAGTTATGTTGCAAGAACTGATAAACCAGGTAAAGACCCTTACAGAGCTGAACCATGGCCATGATAGGATGCAGTTCATACAGGCCAGCCACTGGCTGCAGAAAATGACATGGGAGGATGATGTAGAGGCATACCTTCTGGCCTTTGAGAGGACAGCCCTATGGGAGGCCTGGCCTCGAGATCAGTGGTCTGGCATCCTTGCCCCATTCCTGTGTGGGGAAGTCCAGAAGGACTACCATGATCTGCCTGAAGAGGCTGCAGCATACTACCCCCAGCTGAAAGCAGAGATCCTGGCCAGATCCGAGGTAACGACTGCAGTGCGGGCCCAGCTGTATCACGAGTGGAGGTAACAGAAAAATAAAACCCCGCAGTCCCAATTGTATGACCTCATCCATCTCGCATGAAAGTGGTTGCAAACGGAGTCCCGGAGTCCAGAAGAGATACTAGAAGCTCTGGTCATCGACCGATTCATGAAGGGACTACCACCAGACCTTTGTGCCTGGGTAAGCCAGAACGAACCCTCCACCTATGATGAGGTTGTTGCACTGGTAGAGAGGCGAAGGACGGCGAGGGAGCTGACCCGACCAGTTAAGGAAGAGGCTCCCCGGGTTAAACTAGCAGCGCCAAGCCCTAGAGCTCGAGTGATGGGGCCACCAGGAGACCCAGGTGGAAAAAGAGAGGGGCTGAAGGCTCACCAGATGCCACAAAGAGTCAGAGAACTGAGAGAGAAGAGGATCATGAGGTTGGACTGCCCAAACCAAGAGACCGGGGAATGCCTACGGCTCCATATAGATGTTATGCCTGCGGGGAATGGGGACATACAGCTGCACAGTGTCCCAATGCTGAGGAACCAATGCAGTGTAACCTGAGGAACTGGGCAGACCCAGGCTCCCTAATCCACCTTGTGGGGGTCTCACTAACCCCACATATGTACACCAGACCAGTAAAGCTAAATGGGGTAGAGACCACAGCAGTGGTTGATTCGGGGAGTGCTATCACGCTTGTCTCGGGGAAGCTTGTGAAGTGTAGTCAGCTGCTGCGGGCTAAGCGTACGGGGATAACATGCGCCCAGGGGACAGCTGGTTATTACCCCACCATCCCAGTAAAACTCGAGATTCAGGGGAACATACTGAGGTAGCAGCAGGTGTAGTCCCTAAACTCCCACACCCGGTGATCATAGGGAAGAACTTCCCAGGGTTTGGAAACTTACTCCCAGTAGGAGGATTGGAGGAAGAGGGGAACCCTGAAGTTAGTGAGGCCTCCATAGTAGACTGTCAACCCCGGGTTTTCTCTGAAATATCCCAGATTTATTTTCCATTCCCAGTCATGGTAGAAAGTCGAAAAGGGAAAGGAGGGCAGCTAAGGCCTTGGGAACCCGAATACTGACTCAAAGCCAGAGGGTCGCTCTCGTAGGCAGGCGGACCCGAGCAGCTGAAAAGGAGGCCACCCCGGAGGGAGAAGCACCCGAGTCTGATTCCCACCCTAGTATTTCTGAACCAGTAGAGGCAACAGAGACTGGGCCCCTAGATCTTGGGCAGATTAGTCCCGGAAGAGGAAATTTTGGACTAGACCAGGCCAAAGATCCAAGGTATGACAACATTAGGAAGGAGGTGACTGAAATAGATGGGGTCCCCGTGGAAGGGAAAACCCAGGGACCAGGACCCTACTTCATAATGAAGAAGAATCTCTAATACCGGGTTGCACTAGTACAGGGGCAGAAGATACAGCAGAGCCTAGTACCTCACAAACACCAGAATGCTGTATTAAGTCTTGCTCATAGTCACCTTTTTGGGGGGCATTTGAGTGTAGAGAAGACCCTGGCATGAGTCCTACGACGGTTCTTCTGGCCCGGAGTACACGAAGAAGTACGGAGGTACTGTGCGTGCTGCCCAGAGTGTCAGCTGCACAGTCCCTATCCCCACATGAGGGCACCTTTAGTACCCCTTCCCATTATAGAGGTCCTCTTTGAGCAAATAGCCATGGACCCCTGGAGAAGACGGGTCGGGGCCACCAATATGTAGTTGTTGTTTTGGACTATGCTACTCACTACCCAGAAGCTGTCCCCATGCGGAACACAGCCTCTAAAACAATAGCCAAAGAGCTGGTGGGGATCTTTGCCTGAGTGGGGCTACCAAAGGAGATATTAACAGACCAAGGAACCCCATTTATGTCAAAACTAATGAAGGACCTCTGTATGCTGCTCCATATACATACCCTGAGAACTTCAGTCTATCATCCGCAGACTGATGGATTGGTAGAAAGGTTTAACCGAGCCCTCAAGGCTATGATAAGGAAGGTAGTAAGTCAGGACAGGAAGGATTGGGACACCCTACTACCCTACCTTATGTTCGCTATCCAGGAGGTACCTCAGGCCTCAACTCGGTTTTCCCCCTTTGAGTTATTATACGGGCGTCACCCCCGTGGCATACTAGACATCGCCAAAGAGATCTGGGAAGAGGAACTCAATGAGAGGAGAAATATAATAGAACATGTAATACAGATGTGAGACCGGATAGCCTGTGTCACCCCTATTGTACGGGAACATTTGGAAAAGCCCCAGGAGGCCCAGAGAACCTATTACAATCACCTGGCAAAAGTCCGACAGTTCCAACCAGGGGATCAGGTGATGGTGTTAGTACCCAGGGCAGAAAGCAAGCTTCTGGCCCAATGGCAGGGGCCCTATGAAGTGGTTGAACCCGTGGGAGAAGTAACCTACAAGGTGCGGCACCCAGGACGCCGAAAACAAGAACAGATTCATCACATCAACCTTCTGAAACCCTGGCATGCACAAGAAGCATGCATAAGTGTCCAAAAAGACCTAACCCAGGAAAATAAGCCTTCCAAACAGGTGAGAGTGTCTCCTGATTTAACACCAGACCAGAAGAATGAGGTGTCTGAGATGATCTTCCAGAACCAAGATGTGTTCTCGAAAAAACCGGGTCGAACAACCGAGACATATCACCACGTTGTCACGAACCCTGGGGCCAGAATAACAATGAGGCCCTATCGGGTGCCAGCGGCAAAAATGGAGGAAATAAAAGCAGAAGTAAAACAAATGTTGGAGTTGGGGATCATCGAAGAATCCCACAGTCAGTGGTCCAGCCCAGTCGTGCTGGTGCCCAAACCTGATGGCACCACAAGGTTTTGCAATGACTTCCGGCCACTAAATGAAGTATCCTGGTTTGACGAGTATCCCATACCTCACATAGATGAGTTAGTGGACCGTCTGGGTAATGCCCGGTACTTGACTACTCTAGACTTGACAAAGGGGTACCGGCAGATTCCCCTTGTGGAAGACATAAAGGAAAAGACTGCGTTCTCTACACCAGAGGGTCTTTTTCAATATACTGTCCTCCCTTTTGGACTACATGGGGCCCCAGCTACTTTCCAGCACCTCATGGACAAGCTATTACACCCGCATAACAGTTATGCTGCTGCCTACTTGGACGATGTGGTCATTCATATTCCAGACTGGGAAACCCACCTAGAGAAGGTGGAGGCAGTCCTTGATACCTTCAGGCTCGCTGGCCTTACAGCAAACCCTGCCAAGTGCGCTGTAGGGTTTACAGAGGCCAAATATCTTGGCTACATTGTGGGAAAAGGTCTGGTAAAACCCCAAGTGAACAAGTTGGAGGCCATCCAAAATTGGCCGCAACCACGTCACAAGAAACACATCCGGGCATTCCTAGGTGTAGTGGGGTATTACCAATGATTTATCCCGCACTTTGCCACAAGGGCAAGCCCCCTGACTGACCTAGTAAAAGCCCGTGGACCTGATCTAGTGAGGTGATATGACGCAGCAGAGGAAGCATTCACAGACTTAAGAACTGCCCTCTACAGTAACCTTGTCCTAATAGCCCCTGATTTCACCAAGGAAATTATCCTGCAGATATATGCATTGGAAGTAGGGTTGGGGGCTGTTCTATCACAGATGGTCGGGGAGGAGGAACACCCAATTCTGTATCTCACTAGGAAACTCCTTCCGAGAGAACAAAAATATGCAGTGGTGGAGAGAGAGTGCCTTGCTGTAAAATGGGCCATGGAAGCATTGCGCTACTACTTGCTCGGGCGCAGATTTGTCCTCATGACCGACCATGCCCCTCTCCAATGGATGCAGCGGAACAAAGAGACGAACACAAGGGTGACCAGGTGGTTCTTATTCCTCCAACCTTTCCAGTTCTGTGTGCAACACAGAGCAGGGACCCGTCACGGTAATGCCGATGGCTTGTCACGTGTGCACTGTCTGGCTTCCCAAGCTGTCCAAACCCTTGGTGCTGAGCAGGGGGGAGGGATATGTGACAGACCCAGACCAGTGGGGTGCAGGAGTCTGGTAGAGGGAAAATATACTAGTCACTGGGTGAGTAGTTTTCTGTTCCCTGAGTGACCAGAGCAGGGTCTGCACTAGAGTAATCAGGAACTTGCTAGAACCAATTAAGGCAGACAGGCTGATTAGAACACATGCAGCCAATCAAGGCAGGCTAATCAGGGCACCTGGGTTTAAAAAGGAGCTCACTCCAGTCAGGTGGGGGGAGCCAGAGGAGAGGAAGTGCGTGTGAGGAGCTGGGAGCAAGAGGCACAAGGAGCTGAGAGTGAGAGGGTGTGCTGCTGGAGGACTAAGGAGTACAAGCGTTATCAGACACCAGGAGGAAGGTCCTGTGGTGAGGATAAAGAAGGTTTTTGGAGGAGGCCATGGGGAAGTAGCCCAGGGAGGTGTAGCTGTCACACAGCTGTTACAAAAGGCACTATAGACAGCTGCAATCCACAGGGCCCTGGGCTGGAACCCAGAGTAGAGGGCGGGCCCGGGTTCCCCCCAAGCCTCCCAACTCCTGATCAGACACAGGAGGAGTTGATCCAGACTGTGGGGGAGATCGCTGAGGTGAGCAAATCTGCCAATAAGCACAGGACCCACCAAGGTAGAGAAAGAACTTTGTCACAATAGTCAATATTCATAACTTTAGGTATAGAAATGATACACGTACACAAATAGTGTAATCATATTCAGAGGGTTCATCAAATGCAAGAAGAAACTGCCAGATTTCAGCTCCAAGGCAAAAAAGAATCAATGGAAAAACAGTAGAAACGGTATCCTCTTGAAAGTTCAGTTTATAACAATGTTGGTATGTTGTATTACTCTGAGCAGTTTTCTGTGTTTAACCCCTTATGCTATGACCAGAGGAGGGAGACTCTAACTTGGTGGGAAATAGCTTGTCTGTGAATGAAGTGTCTGAATGTCTGTCTAATGTCTCAGAAATGAATCTGTAATTAGATCAAGCACAGAAAGAACGAATTGGTCAGGAAAAAAAATTCAGGAGTAGATTAATTTGGATGGTCAGGTTAAATCCCTGGCTGAGGAAGAAAAGTGTAGATTTTTGATGGGAGAGGAGGTCAAAGAAAGTTTGAATGACCCTAGGCAGCCTTGTGAGCTGATGGCTGTGTCTAGTCAGCAGTTTGGGGAGGCAAGGATAGTGGAAGATGAGTGTCTCTATCCCTTACCTGTGTCCTGTGTGGAGAATTGTGACAGTGAAGGAAATATGCCTGTGTCTGTCAGGGGTATTGACTTGCCTATGGAGGGAGCTATCTCGGTCTCCAAGCAGCTGTCTGTGAACAGCCCTGTGTGCTGGGACAAGGGAAATGAAATCCCGAGCTGTGTGTCTGGTGAAGGAGCATGTGTCTCTGGCTTTTCTGTGTCTGTGGAGCAGACAGAAGGTGCCTTTCAGCCTGTGATGGCTGAGAATAGTGCAGTTGTCTCAGAGTTGGTTCTGGATTCAACTAAAGCCCAGGAAGGCAATAGTCCTAAATTTGTGTCTGCTGCGGAGAATGGCACCGTGACTAGGTTGCATCCAGTTAGTGTCTTAGCAAAATCCCAGAGATCTGACAATTCTGGTGCTTGTATTTTGCCTGTTGCTAATGTGTGGCTGGAAAAGGGTGTAGCAGCTCTGTCTGATCAGGGTGATACCCTAGCCAGAGCACATGGAGAGCAGAAAAGTAATTTGATTGTGTTACCTACTGACATTTTGGAAACTTATAGCAAGAAGAAAAAGATTCCTGGCTTGTGTGTGGAAAGTAAAGGAAAATGCTTCTGACCCTTTAACTATGAAATCTAGCAGTTTGCCTGAAAGGGGATTGTTTAGGAATACACCTGATAAGCCTAAGGTGATCCTGGATGGGATCTCAACTCAGAATTCCAATGAGTGGGTGAGACTGCAGGAACTATGGGATAGCTCTGGGATAGCTACCCACAGTGCAATGCTTCGGAAGTCGACGCTAGCCTCGGTACATGGGTACACACTGCCGAATTAATGTGTTTAGTGTGACCACATGCATTCGATTTTATACAATCTGTTTCCAAATATTGGTTTCTGTAAAATCAGAATAATCCCGTAGTGTAGACGTACCCAGAGAGATGTAGGTATATCAATCAATCCCTGCGTAGACACCATGACCTCAATGGAAGAATTCTCTGAGTCTAGCTATCATTTCTCAGGGAAGTGGATTACATACACTGATGGGAGAACCCCAGCCATTAGTGATTGACTCTACACTGAATTGCTATGGCAGTGCCACTGTAGCATTCCAAGTGTAGAGAGTCCCTCGAGCAGATCTTCTAGAAAAGGGACTAGTCTGGATCTGCAGGCATGGGGAGTTGGAGAATCCATCACTTCCTATCGCAGTTTCTTCCAGCGGTTAATCACCCCAGCTTCCAGCCACTAGTTCTTGCTCGGTCTTTCTCTGCTATATTATAGATCCCATTATTACAATTGAATGTGCATAAATGAAGCTCGTTAAGTCTTTCACTGACAGGCATTTTCTCCAGCCTCCAATAAATTTCATAGCTTTTTTCTGCCCTCTCTCCAATTTTTCAACATCCCTTTTGAAATATGGACCCTGGGACTGGACGCAGTCAATTTCACCAATGCCATGTGTGAGGTAAAATCCTTCCCCTGCTCCAACACACCACTCCCCCTGCTTATGCACACAAGGATCATGTTATATCCTTGGGGGCAGCCGGTTTAGGAAGAAATCACTTGAGGCCAAACAGCAGACAGCTAACAAAACTACCATATATTTACGCACATAGAGCTCATCTAACCGGCTCAAGCAGGCTAGGCTATCCCCTAGTAATCTAACTCAGTTGCCATGGGAAGAAAAACCATGACAACCAAACACACAACATATTCGTTCCCCCCTAATAAGAACATCCCCTAAATAAAACACACACTAGACTAGAGAAGGAGGGTAGACTGCCTCCATTCCCGGCTAAACCCTGGGGATTATTTTGCCCCATAACCATGGGTTCGCCCTAGCTAAAGATCCAGCCGATGAGGAAGCCTTCTGTCTCTAGGTGGGTTATGGTGAACTCCTGGTGTTGTCGCACTCGAAAGTACCATGGGCTCAGGGTCCGCAGCACGAACAGGTGAGGAGGTGGTATCAGCTTGCGCTGGGCAAAGGGGTATCTCAGCCACCGGCAGTAATGGAGGAGAACAGTCAGAAACAGGTGATTCGTGATTCGGTGTCTCACCAGAAGAGGTGAAATCAGACCACTCAACAGCAGATGTGTCCTGAGGACTGGCATGACCTGGCAACAGCTGATCTACATGTCGCCACCAGGTAAGATTCTCTGCAGTCCGGACTGTGTAGGAAACAGGTCCTGTTTGAGTGATGATCATGGCAGGGACCCATTTAGCTCTGGAAGTATAATTCCGAGCCAAAACTGGCTGTCCCGGGCTAAAGGTTCGGTCTTTTGCTCTGGGTGCCCGTCTGATGATTTGATATTGCTGCTGATGTTGCACAATTTGTTGGGGTTCAGAAGGTTTCAGCAGATCAAAGCAAGTGCGTAGCTGTCATCCCATCATTAGAATGGCCGGGGATGCCTGGGTCGTAGCATGAGGTGTGTTTCTGTAGGAAAGTAAGAAGGTATCCAGACGCTTTTGAATGGAGTGTTGTCCCCTTGCTGATTTCAAAGCGTGTTTCATTCTCTGCACAAATCTTTCAGCTAATCCATTGGTGGATGGATGATATGGTGCTGACGTGATGTGGTGTATCCCATTTGCCTTCATAAAATGTTCAAACTCCTGAGAGACGCACTGCCGCCCATTGTCGCTCACAAGTTGTTCGGGCAGAACGAAAAGACTAAAGAGTCCCCGTAGCTTTTGGATAGTACTCTCCACAGTAGTGGACTGCATTATAGAGACTTCTGGCCATTTAGAATGGGCATCTACTGCCACCAAGAACATGCTTCCTTCAAGGGGGCCAGTGAAGCCAATGTGAATACGTTGCCACGGGTTTTCAGGCCAGTCCCATGGGTGTAGGAGTGCCCACTGGGGTGCATTCCTCACACTCTGACAAGACATACAAGCTTTTGCCTTCTCTTCAATAGCACTGTCCAATCCAGGCCACCAAAAATAGCTTTGTGCAATTTCCTTCATGCGCACAATTCCACAGGGACCGGAATGTAGCTGTTCTAACACCTGTGATCTCAGTGATGGTGGAATAATGACATGTCTCCCGCACAACAAACAACCAGATTGGACCGATAACTCCGTTGTCCTGGACATGTAGGTAACAAGGTGGGGTGAGACCGGAGAGGTTTGTTGAGATTTTCCATGCATCACCAGGTCCATAACGTGGGACAATACTGGATCAACGCGAGTTGCCTTCTTTATCTGAGTAGCAGTGATGGGTGTATTCTCTACCTGTTCAAAGTAGATTTCCTTTTGGGCACTATCTTGATGTTTGATCAGCAAAGGCAACCTTGAGAGGCCATCTGCATTGCCGTGCAGAGTGGATTTCCGATATTTGATTTCATATGTGTGTGCTGAAAGTAACAATGCCCAACGTTGCATACAACTAGCAGCTGATGGGGGAATGCCTGTGTAGGGTCCAAAAATTGACGTCAGAGGTCGATGGTCTGTGAGAAGAGTAAACTTTCACCCAAACAGGTACTGATGAAACTTCCGAATTCCAAAAACAATTCCCAATGCCTCACGTTCGATTTGGGCGTAGTTAGTTTCTGCTTTGCTTAAAGTGCGTGAAGCAAAAGCAATAGGTGTCTCTTCTACCGAAGGCATAATGTGTGACACGACTGCTCCCACTCCATAAGGGGAGGCATTGCAGGCCAATTGTAGGGGTAAGGATGGATCAAAGTGCGTTAGAACTTCAGAATTTAGCAATGCATCCTTAGCTTTTTTAAATGCAACATCACAGGCTTCAGTCTACTTCCAGGCCTTGTTCTGTCCCAGGAGCTCATGAAGTGGTTTTAGCAGTGTGGCTAACTGTGAGATGAACTTTCCATAATAGTTCAGTAGTCCTAGAAACGAGCACAGCTGGCTTCCATTTCGAGTTGGGGGAGCCTCCACAATAGCTTTAATTTTTGCAGGGGCCTTATGAAGACCTGCAGAATCAATGATGTATCCCCAGTATTTAACAGAGGGTTTGAAGAATTCATACTTGTCTTTGCGAACTCGTAGGCCATACTCTTCCAGTCTTCGTAGAGTAGCCTCTAAATTCTTTAAGTGATCCTCTTCATTCCTTCCAGTGACCAGGATATCATCCAGATAGCACTGAACTCCTGACAAACAACACAAAATCTGGTCCATAGCCCTCTGGAACAGGGCGGGAGCAGACGTTATTACGAAGGGTAGGGGACAGTATCGATAAAGCCCCTTATGAGTCACAATAGTCATCACCTCTTGGGACTTTTCATCAATGTGCATCTGTAAAGAGGTTATCGATGTGGGAAAGCAAGTATTGCTCTGCACATAACACTGGGTTGACAGTGACTTTAAATTCACCGCAAATCCGGAGAGAGCCATCTTTCTTCACTATTGGGACTATAAGAGTGGCCCATGAGCTATAGGTAACTGGTATTAGGACTCCATTGGTGACCAGGTGCTCCAGATCTGCTTCAACTTTTGGCCTGATGGCATATGGCACAGTTCGGGCTTTCAGATATTTTGGTGGACTGTCAGGTTTAATGTTCTATGTCAGAGTGATTCCCTTCATACTTCCCAAATCATCTCCAAAAACAGCAGCATGTTTCCTTAGGATAGGGGTTTGTAACCCGGCGGACTCACCCCCGCAGCGCCTCCTACTGGTCGTCCTCAGGAATTAGCTCAGTCCAGTGTCCAGCGTGCCCTCTGCAGGCCGGTGATCCGCCTTTCCAGCTACTGGCTCCGTGTCCCTCCCTGGACCCAGTGCCCTTTTACATCGGGTGCTGCCCCCTGGCAGTGACCCCTTGTTCTCAGGGTCTCCCCTCCCTAGGGAACCCCCACCCTCTATTCCCACCTTGCCTCAGTGTATGGCTACTGCCAGTCCTTGTCTAGCCCCACATCCTGGGGCAGACTGCAGTATCAGCCACTCATCACTGACAAGGAGGGTTTGGACCTGCTGCCTTGTCCTAACTCTGGGCTGCCCCTTGCAACCCCCAGTACTAGCTCCCTGCAGCCAGGCCCTTCTCCCTCTACAGGCAGAGGGAGACTCTTTGTGCTCCTGGCTTCTCTGCCTTATATAAGGGCCTGTTGCTCAGTTTGGGGCGTGGCCCCGGCCGCTGCCACTTTCCCCAATCAGCCTAGCCAAAAAGGCTGCTTTCTCCAGCCCCAGCCCTTCTCCAGGGCTGTTTTAACCCTTTCAGGGCCGGAGCAGTGGTCCACCCTGCTACAGGGTTAGACTGGTTTCTTCTTTAGTCATCCGGTGCACTTCTGCCCAGTTCAGCTGAATCTTCCCAAGCCAAGATCTACCCATTAAGGCTGGGTAGTTACCTCTCACCACAAACAGTGGCAATTTAGGAGCCTGTCCATTGAGCTCCACCGTAACATCAGTAGTGCCTAGCATGGGCACAGCTTCTCCCGTATATGTCTTCAGAACAGTTCTTGTTGCCTTAAGGGGAAGATGCTGTAGCTTTTCTTTATACACAGTCTCAGAGACCAGCGAGACAGCTGCACCGGTGTCCAGTTCCATGCGTACAGGTTTGCCATCCAACAACAGGGTTACCCAGTATTCATGTGAGTCCACTGCCAAAGACAAAACATGCAGTGGCATTTCCTCTTGCGATGAGGTGTCACCTTGATCATCCTGGTCTGCTCTAGGGTATGCAGGGTTCCTCTTTTTGTCGGCCAGACCACAGGCCTCTTTTTCTTTTGTTTACAGGCACACTCAGTGTGTCCCTTTTTGCCACAGTGTCGACACACCAGGTCCTTACACCTGCATTCTGATGCTTGGTGACCCGGCTTACCACAGCGGTAACATTCCTGACTCTGCACAGTTTTGTGGGTCAGTTCTTGTGACACTTTTTGCACCCTAGGGGATGCACCAATGTATTGTGCGTCCCTTGTAGCCAGATCCATGGAGACAGCAATGTCAACAGCCTTCTGTAATGTAAGCTGAGCCTCTGTCAGTAGGCGCTTCCGTATAGCTTCACTGTAGAGGCCACAGACTAACCTGTCACGCAGGGCATCATTTAACATCTCTTTAAAATCACAGTGTTCTGCTAGCTTTTTTAAAATTGCTACAAATTATACAACTGTTTCATCTTCTTTTTGGTCTCTTTTGTGGAACCGATATCTTTCAGCAATTACCAGTGGTTTGGGGGAAAAATGAGACCCCAGGATTTCCACAACGTCACTGTAAGATTTAGTCTCAGGCTTACCAAGGTGTAGTAAGCTGCGTAGCAGGGAGTAGGTTTTAGCCCCTACAACACTTGAGAACATTGGCACCTTCTTCGCTTCTGTAATGTCATTTGCAATAACAAAGAGCTCAAAACGCTCAGCAAACACAGGCCACTGCTCTATATTCTCATCAAAAGGTTCCAGTGGCCTGCTCAGGGTAGCCATGATTTTTAGTTTCACTTTCACAGTCAGTGCAAACAAGCAGTTTTTGTGTTTGTTTGTTTTTTTTACTTTGACTTCTACTTCCTTCTGTTACTGGAGCAGCACCGGAATCCCACCCTCGTTGCCACTTGTTATATCCTTGGGGGCAGCCGGTTTTGAAGAAATCACTTGAGGCCAGACAGCAGACAGCTAACAAAACTACCATTTATTTACACACACAGAGCTCACCTAAGCGGCCGAAGCAGGCTAGGCTATCCCCTAATAATCTAACTCAGTTACCATGGGAACAAAAACCATGACAACCAAATACACAACATATTACATCATCCTTTTTAGCTGCAGCATTGCACTGGGAGCTAATGATGAGTTTGTTGCCCACAGTGACCCCTAAATCCTTTGGAGGGTCTCTGCATGCCATAATATTTTTTTTGGCGATCTGGTGCTGATTGACTGTGTACTTCTGGTTCCGAATGAGATGTGTGGTGCATCAGTCAGTTTGTAACTCTGGCGTTTGTAATTGTAAGGTTCTATTACACATGTTCTTTAACGTCTTCCTGGACAGCTAAAGGCCTGGAGAGTGTTTCATCACCTTAGGTGATATGAGCACCTCATGCTGCTTCTTTACAAATGCAGAACAAAAATATTTTTGAACACATCTTCTTTTTTTACAAGATTAACTAGTTTTCTTTCTCCCTCTAGGAATCAGTTTAAAACTTTGTCTAGGATGTCTTTGGTTCTTTATATACTTAATAACCTCCTTTTTGTGATCCTGAACACTGCCTAGCATGGATTTTTCCCTTGTGTTTTTAACAATTTGTATTGTTTTCTGTGTATTTCCCATTTCCCCATATGCTCTTCTTGGATCTCCTCTCTCATCTGCTGCATTCACTTTGCCACTGAACTTGGGTTTGTCCAAAGTTCTCTATTTTCTTGACTGTGGCATCGTGACTTTTTGAATATTTAATCAACTCTTCTGAAAGAACACCCAATTTTCCTTCCTGTTTTTTTGTCTACATTTTTCCTCCCAATCAGTTTTGTTGATTATTTGCCTCAGCTTTGGGGAATTAGCCTATATGAAGCAATAAGTTTCTATAGACATTACTGGTCGGGAACTCTTCTCTGTTTGTCCATTTAAATGTCATCAGATCATTCTTCATTTTGCTCTCCGCTATCATACGCCGCCTTCTTTCTCTCTTCTCTAAACAAAACAGTCCCAGACTTTTCAATCTGTCTGCATATGGCAACCCTTTCAGAGAGACTGGGTAACCAGAACTGAGCACAAAGCCAGAGCAGGTTGTGCTTCATCCCATTCCTTAGGCATCCGAACATGGCCTTTATTTTCCCACTTCTGAGAACAAGCATTTGTTTCTATGGAGCTGCTCTCAACGACGCCCACTGAGGTATGTTTTATTTGGGATGATTTCCCCTGGCACATCTCTTGCCAATGGTTTGTTTTTTTTTCCAGATCTCAGATTTTGAGCAAGCAGGTGAATGCAGAACTCCCTACAGCATGGATATTTTAGCCTGGGTTTCATTCCATTAAGGAACTGTGATAAATAAAAGGGTGGGGGTATCTCCCTTTGATGGACACCCAGCCAGGCAATTAGCTGTAAAATCCCTCTTGGTAGCTGTTCTTTACTTGTGTCATAAACAGATAAATAAGAGTTAATAGAACAGAAGTGCTTCACATCTCTTTGCCTGGAAGGGGTTAACAAGAACAGTGAGCTTGGCTGTCACCTGACCAGAGGAGCAGTCAGGGGACAGGATACTTTCAGATCTTGAGGGAGGGAAGTTTTTGTGCTGTGCTGTTAGTGTTTGGTTGTTGGTCACTCTGGGGCCTCAGAGGGATTATACCTGCAACCAGGTTTCTCTCCAATCTCTCCAATACAGGCTCTTATAAGGTCAGACTAGTAAGTACTAAGTCGATAAAGCGAGTTAGGCTTATGGTGGTTTTCTTTATTTGCAAATGTGTATTTGGTTGGAAGGAGTTCAAATTGGTAATTTGCTGAAAGGATTTTAATTTGTACTTGTATTCTTAGGCTGTGAGGGTATTCCCAGTGTCTATAGCTGAAAGACCCTGTACCTATTCCATTTTTTTAAAATTTACAAAGATAATTTTTACTGTTTTTCTCTCTTTAATTAAAAGCTTTTCTTGTTTAAGAACCTGATTGTTTTTTTATTCTGGTGAGACCCCAGGGGACTGGGTCTGGATCCACCAGGGAATTGGTGGGGAGAAAGGAGGGAAGGGGGAGAGAAAGGTTAATTTCTCTCTGTGTCAGGATTACTTTCTCTCTCAGGAAGAGTCTGGGAGGGGGAAAGAGAAGGAGGGAGGAAGGTGAATTGTCCTCTGTGTTTTGTGATTCAAGGAGTTTGAATCACACAGCGACCTTCTAGGGTAACCCAGGGAGGGGAAGTCTGGGAGAGGCAACGGTGAGGGAAAGGGTTTGCTTTCCTTGTGTTAAGATCCAGAGGATCTTGGTCTTGCGGGGACCCCGGGCAAGGTCTTGGGGGGACCAGAGTGTACCAGGCACTGGAATTCCTGGTTGGTGGCAGCGCTACAAGTTCTAAGCTGGTAATTAAGCTTAGAAGAATTCATGCTGGTACCCCATCTTTTGGACGCTAAGGTTCAGAGTGGGGAATTGTACCATGACAACTTACTTTACCTGTAAAGGATTAAAAAGTCCCCCAGGTAAAGAAAAAAAGTGGGCACCTGACCAAAAGAGCCAATGGGAAGGTAACACTTTTTAAAATTGGTCAAGAAACTTTCCCTTTGTCTGTTGTTCTCTGGGCTGAAGGGATGGAGCAGACATGCTATAGGCAGTGTAAGCCGGATATGATCATACATTATCAGATTATGCCTAGAACCACTTATCTGAACTCCAAATGTGTAAGTAGATCAGAATGTTTAACTAAATGCCATCAGGATTATTTCTTTTATTTCTTACTGGCTTGTGGACTCTTCTGTGATCATCTCAGATGCTTTTGTAGGCTCAAAGCCTTTAAGGTGACCTCTCAAGAAAGCTATTTTGGGTGCTTGATTTTGAAATTGCTCTTTTAAAATCTAGCAAAAGCCTAAGTTCCAGATGTATTTTCTTTCTTTTTGCTTTTAAGAACATTTACCTTTTTTAAGAATAGGATTGGCTGTTTGGTGTCCTAAGAGGTTTGTGCATATTGTTTGATTAACTGGTAGCCACAGCTAATATACTTTGTTTTCTTTCTTACCTCTTCCCTGGATGGTACCCCTCAGGGAAGAAGTCACAAGTGCTCCTTCCTGGGATCAAAGGGGTGGGGGGGTTGATTTTGGGTGGTGACAGCGTTTGCCAAGCCAGGATCAGAGAAAATGTGAAACTTTGGGAGTTTAGTACAAGCCTTAAACCTTAAGGCAAGTAATATTTTTTTACAATTCTTGTGGGACCCACAGTTGCACTGGGAGTGACAGAGTTGGGATTCAGCCTTAAGAGGAACAATGATGGATAACCAGTGTTCACACTCACGTTTCCTGCTGGTGCCTATTAAGGTTTCTCAGAGCATGACATGTAGGAATTAATGATGCAAGGAACCCCATACAATATGGAATTGGCATTAGTAGGGTCTGTTGTTCATAATTCATTTATCGAAATAATGAAAATGTCATTTTTCAGTGTGTGAAGAGCCACCAATCTGCTTCACCCATGAGAACAGCATCCAGGAGTGCATGTAGTGTCTCGTATGAATATTGACTCTCCATCCAGGCATTTGTACTGTGACCATCACTCTAAAGCCTGAGCAAATCCAGGAAGTCAGGGAACCTTATGATACATGCACTAGACACCGTTCTGCCTCAATGTTGGACACCTTATCTCCTACTCCATGTCAGATTCCAATGTAACTGACTTCACCAACCCCTCCACCTTCATCCTGCTGGGCATTCCTGGCCTGGAGGTGGCCCATGTCTGGATCTCCATCCCCTTCTGCATCATGTACATCACAGCCATTTTGGGGAACTTCACCATCCTGTTCGTCGTGAAGATGGAGCCGAGACTCCATGGGCCCATGTACTATTTCCTTTGCCTGCTGGCCATCACCGACCTGGTTGTATCTACGTCCATTGTGCCCAAAATGCTGGCAATATACTGGTTTGATTCCAGAGAGATCGATTTCAGTTCCCACCTCATCCAATTATACTCTTTTCACTGCTTCTCAGTGATGGAGTCTGGGATTTTTGTGGCCATGGCTTTTGATCGCTATGTGGCCATCTGTGATCCCCTGAGACATTCCACCATCCTGACAAGCCCAGCTGTGGTCAAGATCGGCCTGGCCATGATGCTGCGAGGCAGCATGGTTGTACTGCCATATTGCTTCCTGGTAAGGCAATGGCCATATTGTAGAACTAACATCACCCCCAGCCGTACTGCGCACACATAGCCGTGGTGAATCTGGCCTGCACCGACACCCGTGTTAGTAGTTACTATGGCCTCTTTGTGGTAATCTGTGTGATTGGTCTGGATATGATTTTTATTGCCCTGTCCTACACCCAGATCCTCAGGGCCATCTTCAGCCTCCGCACAAAGGACGCCCAGATCAAGACTTTTGGGACGTGCATCTCCCATCTTTGCGCCATTTTAACCTTTTACATCCCAAGTCTCTTCTTCTCTTTCATGTTCCGGTTTGGTCAGAATGTGCCCCTGCATTTCCACATTCTCATTGCCAACGTTTACCTCTTGATGCCTCCTGTGCTAAATCCTATCATCTACGGGGTGAGGACCAGACAAATCCGGGATAGACTGCTCTGGCTCTTTACTAATAAAGGCACCTAATTTTTTTCTCCCGGTGCTCTCAGATTTCCATGCAGAGCTGGCTGGTGATACAGTCAGAGATACATTAAATCCTTTCCCAGCCTTACTATTCTGTGTTGATGTGGCAAATTATGCACAAGTCATAGAGTTGCCACCTTCCTAATTGCTGATAAATGCTCCTCCTCTTCTGCTGTGGCTCCACCACTGTTGCTTGCAAAGTAGCTATTTCAGATTTTCCTAGGAATGGCAATTTTTTCAATTTTTTAGGCCTCACCTCATATTGCTAAAACCATGGAATCATTGCTTCAGCAGGGAATCATTCATAAGTGAATTTCAGTATGCAGCTCTCCAGTCTGGCTCCTACAAAAACCAAATGGTTCATGGCATCTTACTATTGATTATCAAGAATCAAATCCAGTGACTCCAGTTTGTACAGCTGTTGTGTGCAAAATGCCTGATCTGATTAAATCTATCAATCTCAAAGCAAAATGGTTTTCTACCATGTGTCTAAGGGAAGCCAACATTGCCCAGCTTTCAGAGTAGAAGGGGGTCAGTTTCCATTTCAAGTCTGACCCCAAAGACTACATAATAGTTCAGCCATTTTCCATGGGCAAATGAAATGAATTTTGTCAAGGTTTTCTAAACCATCTCTTCTATTTTGAAGCGTCAGAATCCATTAGCTATGGATGTAAGAGCTTAACTACAGTTTCTCCTGATAACTTTTCATCTAGGCCCAGAGTCCTCAGCTTGGCCTGGGCTATGGGGGCTGGCTAACAGAGAACAATACATAGCTAAGAGGAAGCTGGGGTAAACAAGTAACCTTGTGAGTTTCAAGTTAGTGAGCGGAGTTAGTAATTGGGTGTCCTTATTGCGAGTTATAGACCCATGAAGTGCTGGGAAAGGCCTCGTGGTTACTCCCTAATGCAGGAAAGAGATAGTGGTACAATACCCCTCAGATCCCAGACAGAGTTCAGTGAGAGGCCCAATATTATAGACATGAGTTATGACAGCCTCCCCTCACAGATGTATGCCAATCCCAGCCCACAGAAATGTAAGGGTAAATTTATAAACAATCATCAATTTTAAGTACTAATTACTGCCTTTTCCTTTAAATCTCCAGGAATGTACCAGTTGGTCAACTGTGCTACCTCATTCCCCTGGAACCCCAAATTAGGATTTAACCTCTACACTTTAATATATATAGTTTGGAGGTAATTACCTGTATGTCAGCAATATGTTAATTTAAGCCTTGGACGGAACCATTATGTAATCTTTCAGACCATTGGCTTATTGTGCTTATCTTGTCTTGCTGCTAGAACCTGTCGAAAGGCTTGGGAAAACCCATTCCTGTTGCTTCTCTCCGCCCAATGAGCACCCTATATAATCTATTGTAATTAATTGTTCTGTAGTGTCTCTAAGCCTAACAAACAAAGTGACACTCCACCAGCGCTGTGCATAATAAACTTGTGTGCTTGACTCTACACAGTGTGAAATATTGATCCTTCAATTTCAATATGTAGCTGACATTTGTTTAGCAATAGAAACTCAAGAGAAACACCTGGAGTGTCTAATTGATTTTTTTCAAATCATAAAGGATGGAAGATTAAAGTGCAATCCAACAAAGGTCTGACTAATGGTCCCAGAAGTTTCCGTTCTGGGTATCACGTTGTCTCAAGGAGGTCGATCACCTGCACAACAAAAGGTGGATTCGATTCAAGAACTATCCATGCCCACGAACATAACTTCTTTACCTTCTTCCTTAGGTTCAGCAGAATAGTATCGAGACTTCATCCATAACTTTACTCACATCGCAGGGCCACTCGATGAACTCTTGGAAAAAGGAGTTGCTTGAATTTGGAGAAACAAGCATGCAAAGAAGGGAACTGATCTATCTGTTACATGACATAGCATCAGCAGGTCATCGAGAAGTGGGAAAAACCATGCAGTGCCTCATCCTAATAGGTTGGTGGTCATGCATGAAGGCAAATGTACACCGGTACTGTAAAAATTGTTTGGTTTGTGCACAGAATAATCCTACCTCCACAAAAACAAATGTGCCTTTAAGATCCCAGATATGAAGGTCCATGGCAGACTCTGCGAGTTGATTTTTTGGACCTTTACCAAAACTCCAAGGGAAAACCAATACCTTCTGGTTGTCATTAATCCGTTCTCTAAACGGGTGGCAGCATTTCCTTTAAAAGCAAATATGCTGTAGCCACAGCAGAGGTTCTAATTGAAAAAGTATTTTATCACTGAGAATTTCCTGTTAGGGTAGAGTCATACAGAGGAGCACACTTTACTGGACAGGTGTTCCAAAATGCCTGCAATTCTTAGGAATGCAAGAAAAATTGCATATTCCATACAGACCTGAATCATCAGGAATGGCAGAGTGAAAATATTGCACCATTAAACGTATGCTGGTAAACTGGTAGATGCTAATGGATGCAGTCGGGACACACTGATTCCTCTCATTTTAATGGCATTCAGGGAAACTCCAGCTGCCTCCACAAATCATACACACGGTGAGGTTATAACTAAACAAACTATGCACGTGCCAGAGCATCTTTTATATCATGCCAGTGACACACAGCTAAAGGAAGTAAAGTTTGAAACCCGTCTGCAAGCATTACAGAAACATCTGAATCAGATCCACTTGCAGGTAGCTGCCCAATTGGAAAAATCCAAACAAAAGGCAAAGGCCTATTTTTGACAAAAATGAAAGAAAAAAAATGCTTGGGAGTTTGGAAACCAAGTTATGCTTGTATCTTATGCTGTACCAGAGCACAGTTGATGTAACCCATACGATGGGCTATATACTACTGTGGACAGATTAAATGCCACTGTGTATAAAATTAAAACTGTACAAAGTAACAAAAAAGCAGATAAATATTACCATGCGAATCCGCTATAGTGGCATTGCAAAAGAAATATCTTTCCACACGTACCAGAACCATTAACAGTAATTGCGCAAGAAAGCCAACACGAAAGAGCTCAGTGACAGACACAATAAAAATGCCACTCGCACCCACAGTAATCCTCTACTTCTACTTGAATCCTGCAGTTCAAACTGAGTCACAGGCAGGTTTGCCACAAGAGACACAAATGGTTACAGTGGATCAAAATATTGTGGTGGGACTAAACTCAGACTTGTCTATTCAGGTTAAAAATTCACAGATAACAGGTTCACAGGTGTTATTCTGTACCAGCAAAAATAACAGGACTCCTTGTGGCACCTTTGAGACTAACACATTTATTTGGGCATAAGCTTTCGTGTGCTAAAACCCACTTCATCAGGTGCCTGGAGTGGAAAATACAGTAGCAGATATATATACACAGTAGATGAAAAGATGGGAGTTGCCTTACCAAGTAGGGGATCAGTGCTAATAGGATAATTCAATTAAAGTGGAAGCCGGCTATTCTCAATGGTAGAGTATCAAGGGAGGAAAAATCACTTTTGTAGTGGTAGTGAGGGTGGCCTCCTTCAAACAGTTGACAAGAAGGTGTGAGTAACAGTAGGGAAATTAGTATGGGGAACTTAGTTTTTGTAATGACACATCCACTCCCAGTCTGAGTGGCCAGAGAGGGTTGAAGTGTTCTCCTACTGGTTTGTGAATGTTATGATTCCTGATGTCAGATTTGTGTCCATTTATTCTTTTACGTAGAGACTATCTGGTTTGGTCAATATACATGGCAGAGGGCCATTGCTGGCACATGATGGCAAATAGCACATTGGAAGATGTGCAGGTGAATGAGTCCCTGACAGTGTGGCTGATGTAATTAGGTCCTATGATGATATCACTTGAATAGATATGTGGACAGAGTTGGCATCAGGCTTTGTTGCAAGGATAGGTTCCTGGGTTAGTGTTTTTGTTCTGTGATGTGTGGTTGTTGGTGAGTATTTGCTTCGGGTTGCATCATGACCTTTAGCAATAACACTATAACTTTTATTACAGGTGGGTAGGGTAAAACAGGAACCATACTTTCCACCAGATGTAACCCTCTCTGTCTGTGGTTTATTCACAATAGATGCTTGTGTCTGCTGAAAATCATCAGCTACAGAAGCCATCTCATCCACTGTTTTCAAATGTTTGTCCCTTGGACATTGTTTTACACCATCTTTACATAGTGTGACAAAGTTCCTCCTCTACCTTGGTGGGTCCTGCGCTAATTGGGGGATTTACTCGCCTCATAGATCTTCCCCTCTGGTGGAACTCACAGTCTGGGTCAACTCCTCATATGTCTGATCAGGAATTGGGAGGTTTTGGGGGGAACCCGGGCCAACCCTCTACTCCGGGATCCAGCCCAGGGCCCTGTGGATTGCAGCTGTCTATAATGCCTCCTGTAACAGCTGCATGACAGCTACACCTCCCTGGGCTACTTCCCCATGGCCTCCTCCAAGCACCTTCTTTATCCTCACCACAGGACCTTCCTCCTGGTGTCTGATAACGCTTCTACTCCTCAGTCCATAAGCAGCACACCCTCTCACTCTTAGCTCCTTGCGCCTCTTGGTCCCTGCTCCTCACATGCACACCAAAAATTGAAGTGAGCTCCTTTTTAAACCCAGGTACTCTGATTAACCTGCCTTAATTGATTCTAGCAGCTTCTTGATTGGCCGCAGGTGTTCTAATCAGCCTGTCTGCCTTAATTGTTTCCAGAAAGCTCTTGATTGTTCTGGAACCTTCCCTGTTATCTTACCCAGGGAAAGGGGACCTACTTAACCTGTGGCTAATATACCTGCCTTCTAGCACTCTCCTGTAGCCATCTGGCCTGACCCTGTCACAACAGGTTTAAGAAACGTTCTTGAGCAACAAGATCAAACATCCCTTCAAAGCTTGTAACACCTTTGCTCCTTACCCACTTTCCAATCAAATATTTTATTTGTTTACATGTTCCACATTACTCTTACCATCATCCCTCTTAAGATTCCCTGTAGAGGATCAGTGGTGGTCCCTCCCCCTCTGGGTCAGTGGGAGGCTACTCTGCTTAACTACTATTAGGGAATTAAGTGGGCAACCTACAGCCTGAAGCTCTGCCCAACAGTCCGGGCAGAACAATAATCAGGTCAGGGAAACAAAGTGGGGGAACAATGGGGAAAACTTATATATCCCACTGGAGCAGGGCCTCTCCTTTTCCCGGTAGTGTCCCTGCCACCCTCTGCCACATGGACCTCACCAAACTACACAAGATGGAGGCAGGGCCCACCCACTCGCCTGTGTTTGATGGGGGGCTATCCCCAGGGCCCAAGTGGGGAGCTATGACAGAAGCAGGAGCAGAGACTATAGGACCTGGGTAACCAAGATCAATGACAATGGCAGCACTGGTGCCCTCCCAGATCTCAGGGGTACCAGCTGCCCCTCCATCCGTCGCATGGGGCAGTCTCTCCTAATGTGCCCTGTTGACTGTAAAAAGCCTCCCTCGAAGAGTAGTGCATCTAGTAATGGGTTCCCTGGTAGGAGGGGCTCCCCCTGAGGCACCGCCAGCAACAGCTACATCTGCAACTGCCGAAGGAAGGACAGAAAGTGATGCAGGGCGAGGGTCTTGCAGCCCAATGAGAAAGGAGTGATAATGCAATGGGTGCATAGGACAATGCATAGGAAGGGCGGAAAGGCTAAACAGTGGGCATGGCAGGAGAGGGCCAACGGGGGGACGGACACAATTGCTGACACCAGCTGCACTGAGAACGGGAAAGTACCGTGTGTGTGTGTGTGTGTGCGTGCATACAATGAACAGGCGCCACAACATAAAAGAGAAGGGGCACAAGCACTTAGCCTGGGGGAATGGCGGCACAGGGCAAGTGGGCTTAGCAGGGGAGGAGGAGCAATGGGAGGTAGGGGAAAAGGAACAGGCTGAGAACAGGCCAGGGACAATGTGACAGATTTTCGTTACCAATCCGCCCAGGACCACAGCTGATCCGGCTGGGGCCACAGGATCTTTCGGGGAGGAGATGACGAGGCATACACCAAGTGTCTAAATTTTAAAGCTTTATTTAAAAAAATAACAGCAGAGAGTGCTGGGAATTCTCCCATGTCACTCAGGGGAATAAAGAAAGCATTAGAGACCCCAGTCCTAGCCAATGTTCATACTCACATATGCACACCCAGGGCAAGGAAACTAACATATTCCAGGGCCAAACTGGAGCAAGCAAACTAACAAAAAAAACAAACTTCCTAGAAGAAGAAAGTGAGTAGCAGTTAGTAGCTGATTTTGAAGGTTTTTGTTGTTGAAGAATTGCCACTTTTAAGTCTACTACAATGACACACTACACAATAAAAACACTAACCGAGGAACCAAACCTTGCAACAAATTCCAGTGCCAGCTCTGTCCACATATCTACTTAACCCCTTACAGCTAAAGCGATTCAGCACAGCTGGCAAGGAGGGCAGGGCAGGCTGACTGACACATTCCAGGGCCAAACTGGAGCTGGCAAAGTAACAACAACAAAGTAACAAGGGAGAAGTCGGGGGAATCCAAATGGGCAGCAAGAGGAAAGCGGCAAACAGCTGCAAGGAGGCTACTGGGAAGCAAAGGGAGGCTACCAGCCAAATATAGCGGAGAGAGGAGGGCAAGTCCACGGGAGGGAGCACATGTGCCAAAGTGAGCTCGTTTTTCTGCAGTCCATGCTTGTTGGTGCAATAGTCACAGCTGGTAGAAGGGACACAGCAGAGAGCCAGGGTGAGGGGGCGAAGAGAAGGTCCCGATTATAAGTAGGACTGGTGGAGGTGGCGGTGGTAGGGGGAAGAGATGTTGTAGGGGGAGCACTCCACGCCATTCCCACTTACTCTCCACAACAGCAGGAGAAAGCAGCAACACAGAAGCAAAGATATAAAGTCACTCAGTCCAGGAAGAGCCCCCTCTACAAAGGGGCTCAGAAGCAGCAGCAGAAAGGCACCAGTGCCCAAGCAGCCAAGCAAGCCCCAGGAATGGTGGTGGGCTTCTCGTGTCCCCCCTGCACAGCAGCAGCAGCAGCCAGGAAGACCTCCAGCCAGCAGAGCAGCTGGAGAGATGGGCCAGCCAGTGGAGAGAAGCCTTTCTGGTTCCAAACTAGGGATGTGGGGTGCGGGGCGGGAAGGATACTGGACAGAGATCTCCAGGCAGTGCCCACTGCTCCTCAGGAAACTCAGCATGACCTCAGTGACTCCCGGCACCTTAGGCAGTTGGTCAGGGAGAACAGGGTGGCCACCCTGGCCAAATGAGCACTCAGATGGCTAAAGTACAGCCCCCCTCACACACACACACTATAGCTGCCAGCTAGCCTCAGCGGCTGGAGCCGTGTGGGTCTCCTGCAGGGAAATCACAGAGCACTATCCCTCAAAGGAAGCAGAGCACCTGAGACCTGCGGAGAACCACCCTACAGCCCAGGGTGTTCAAGCTAGCGAAGATGGTCGGTTTCATAGTGAGGGCCGGGGAGGATCCCCACAGGCCTCACAACAATCTGTGGTCAACTGCAAAAGCCAGCAGGGAATCACGGAAGTTGCCGGCCAATCGGTAGGCCATGATATCCTGCCTCTCGGGCCCCGTCCTCTCCTTCAAAACATCCACTTCAGCTCAGAGGACTTTCCTTCAGGAAACGGCGCAGTTTCTCCTTCAGCATAGTGGGGGAGAGCTGGGCCTCTGTGTCAATCCCGCGGCACATGGAGATGGGCAAATGAGGGAAAGACCCCAGTGATGTGCCTGTACTGTTGGAGCTTCACTGCTCATCTCCATTTCAAGCAGGGCAGGGGGAGATGGAGCGAAGAAAGCAGTCCCCAAAGGGTCAGAGATGGGAGACATGAAAACCACCCGCCGAGGGTCGTCTGGGGACAGGGGAAATTAAAAAACGCCGGTGCTGGCGTAGGCAGAGGCAGTATGGGAGATGGAGGGGAAGGAGGTGGCAGGCAATGCATCGAGGGTGGGAACAGGGCCAGGAACAGGAATGCGCTTACTTGCAGGAGCAGAAATGGGATTAGGATCCTCGGCAGCTGCACCACTGAGATGTGGCACCGCTGGACCTGATTCAGGGGTCGAGGGGTGGGAAAGAGAGGGAGGGCCTCAGCAAGGGTTGGCACCACAACAAACTCAGCACCCACAGCCATGCTGTCAGGCATGATGTCAGGAGAAGGGGGCAGCGAGACCAAGTTACTGCCCAGACTGAGGCCCCCTGGCAAAGGGTCATGTTCCCCCTCGGTGATTGGGGTCAGACGCAGGGCCCTGTTCTCCTCAAAGAGGGAGCTGAAAACTCCCCCCACTGCCCCAGAGGCCAGCTCGCCACCAACTGAGGCAGCAATTGCCTCAGTGTGGAAGAGGGGCTCTGATGACAAGAGGGTTGGGGGTACGCTATCTTAGAAATCCTCAGGAAGAGCCTCCGAGATGGGCTTGGTACCACCCCCCTCTGATGCCATGGCATCGTTGGGTGGCTCCACATGATGGACTCCAGGAAAGGCCACCAGGGTCGCTGACAATGGTGGGGTCGGCATTGTACCTGTTCTCAGAAACACTATTTCACTAGTAGGGTGGTGAAGCACTGGAATGGGTTCCCTAGGGAGGTGGTGGAATTCCATCCTTAGAGGTTTTTTAGGCCCAACTTGACAAAGCCCTGGCTGGGATGATTTAGTTTGAGTTGGTCCTGCTTTGAGCAGGGGGTTGGAGTAGACACCTCCTGAGGTCCTTTCCAATCCTGAGATAATATGACTCTATGAGCGGCAGACTGGGTAATAGTAACACAGGTGAAACTTTTAATCAGGGCATGATGGTACAACCTTTGGTCCAAGGCTTGAGAGCTGGGGAGAGCTGAGTGGAGGCTCCGTCTTGTTGGCTCATGAGTGGTTAGTGAAAGCACTCCTGTAACTACACATGGGTGTGTCTTTGTCTGTTTTTGGCTGTGTAAGTCCAAGATCTGAGATGACTGCAGCTTCTCACAGTCTCACAGTGTGAGAAGGGGGCCAGACTGGTATACCACAGGGTTCAGAGGTACCGCAGTTCCAGGTTGTACCTCAGGAAATTCCGTCACACTCACCCAAAAAACGGACCCTACTACACCGTGACTCCATTTCCCTCTTGTCATGCGTTCAGTTACTGATGGAGAGACCATGGCTATGGGAGGGAAATCAGGACTGATGCATTGTATGTCATTCTCTGTGTGACATTTGTCAAACCACATCTCCCTGTGCCTCAGTTTGCTTATCTGTATGATGGGGATATGCTCCTAGTGGCTTTTCTCTGGAAGGAATTTTAAAGATCTTTTAATAAAAGGTGCTGCTGGGTGTGATTATAGTCACAGATGAGAATTAAAGATCTGTGATCCATTAGCAATAGCCTCATGTATCTGAAAAAATTTTCTACTGTCTCCCCTCTGATATTTTTCTCCAGATCTGTGTGTCCACTATCTACCCAGCCATCCTGGCCATTTACTTGGTGTCAGACTCCATGGAGACCTAGGCATTATCCCTAGTTTTCGTACCAATCAACTATAATTATTAAATATACACAAATGCTCAGAGCAGCCAATTCCTCTGTGACTCAGCAGAGAGGCCAAGAGTTCTCATCTCCCTTTGGGAAGGTCCCTTAATTACTGTTTACTCCGAAAGCTGGATAAAGAACGCAGAAGCGTAGACGTAGAAAAAGAAAGATTGGCTAGAGTGCCTCCGGTCTCAGGCCTGTTTCCTTTCAGATGTCATTTCTCCCCAAGAGGCTGAGTGAACCGCACTGGGATTGCACACAGCTACAATATAAACAGTTCACACCTCTGTGTCGGCTATCGGCGTGGATGCTGCTGTAGTTGCTGTGGTGAGAGAGGTGTGGAACACGGCTACGTGAGGAGGGTTCCCAGAGAAGATGCTTCTGCCTCAGTATTCACAGGTACCCATCTCCTGCAGAGGAGCTCACCTGCTCCACAAACCCAATGCAGCATGGGTGTGATGGGACAGAGATTAGATCTGTGATCCTTTCCGCTCCGCACAGCCATTAAACACCCCAGCTCTCTGGCCAAAGGTTATGAGTTTGATCCAGTATCACTGTCCAAAGTGTCCATCTCTGCTGAATACCCCTTCCTCCCTCCCCCCACCCACTGCGAGCTGATGACCCAGAGGAATTCTGAAATTGGGAGTTGGGACCCCTCAGGCAATCGTGAAGCTATTACATGGAGAGTCGCGAGTTGTCAGCCTCCACCCCAAACCTTATTATACTTCCAGCATCTATAATGATGCTAAATATTTTTAATAGTGCTTTTAATGTAGAAGGCAGGGTGGCCCTCAGAAACTTGCTAGGTAAAAGGGATCACCAGTACAAAAATTAAAGAACCACTGGATTAGAAGCTGGAAGCTGGCTAAACAATCAGTGGGGCCACTGGACGATCGCGGTGCTAACAGAGCACTCATGGACGATAAGGCCATTGCAGAGAAACTAAATGAATTCTTTGCATCAGTCTTCACGGCTGAGGATGTGAGGGAGATTCCCAAACCTGAGCCATTCTTTTTAAGTGACAAATCTGAGGAACTGCCCCAGAATGAGGTGTCATTAGAGTATGTTTTGGAACAAATGATAAATGAAATGGTGAAAAGTCACCAAGACCAGATGAGATTCTCTCAAGAATTCTGAAGGAACTCAAATGTGAAATTACAGAACTACTATTGTAGTCTGTAACATATCAATTAAATCAGCTTCTGTACCAGATGACTCGAAGATAGCTAATGTACTAATGTGATGACAATTTTTAAGAAGGGCTCCAGAGGTGATCCCGGAGATTACAAGCCCCCTAAGACTGATTTCAGTATCAGGCAAATTAACTGAAACGATAGTAAAGAACAATATTGTTAGACATATAGATAAACATGGTTTGCTATGGAAAAATCAACATTATTTTTGTAATGGTAAATCACTCCACACCAATCTACTAGAATTCTTTGAGGGGGTCAACAAGCATGTGCACAAGTGGGATCAAGTGCGCATAGTGTATTTATACTTTCAGAAAACCATTGACTGGGTACCTTACAACTGGCTCTTAAGCAAGGTCAGCTAACATGGGATGAGAGGGAAGAGGCTTTCATGGACAGGTAACCAGTTAAAAGATAGGAAACAAAAGGTAGTTAAAAATGATCAGTTTTCAGAATAAATTGTGGTGTGTCCCAGAGGTCTATATTTTATCATTTTCCATCCTCTGGTTCTTACTAGGACTTAGATAATCTCCATTAATAGATCCTACCCTTATGGATGTATTTATCAAACCATATGCTCTTCTGTATCCGTTGGCTTTCCTCCAGCCTTTAATTTGAAAATTGCTCTGTAACATTTTTAATATCAAGTGCCAGCAATCTGATTCCATTTTGGTTCAGGTGGAGCACATCCTTCCTGTATAGTCTCTCCCTTTCCCTAAAGTTTCCCCATTTCTGAATCCCATTTAGCTAACCTTTTGATCCAATAAAGTTTGGGGCAAGGAGTTCCACAGGCAAAATATGGATTCGATTAACTATTTTCTTTTCTCAGTGTTATATGTGCAGACTTTCAATGTAATTGAATGTTTACTTGTTCATGATATGAGACACAGATGATCTAATTGCCTGATCTTGTTTCTTTATCAATAGATTCATAGGCTTCAGATTCAGACAGGAGCATTAAAACATCCAGTCTGTCCTTCTTTATAACACAGGTTATTAAATTTCACCCAGTTGCCCCTGTATTCATCTGTTCCACTCTTCTCCTATTCTTACTGTTAGGAAGGTTTTTTTCCTGATACTTCATCTCAATCTGCTATTCTGTAGTTTGACCTACTGCCTGTTCTCCTGCCCGCTTTGGCAAATGTCCCCCCTTAAATACGTCCTTTCAGCACTAAATATGCCCTGTTCCTTCAGCTTTTTCATATGGCTTTTCATGCATTTAATCCCTTGAATCATTTTTGTCAGTTGTCTCTGGATCCTCTCAAGTTTTTCTACATCTTTTCTCTACAGTAGTGACCAAAATTAGACTCACTGCTCTATCTGAGGCCTAACCAGCGCTGAACAGAGCGGTACTATATCCTACTGTGACTTGCATGCTACGCCGCTGCTAACATAAACTAACTTTGCATTTGCCTTTTTCTGAAGAAGCAGAAAAAATCCACGCCTCTGAGAGATGTACAGATGGAGGACAACAAAAAACTTCTTCCCTAAATCTAGTTTTAGTTTCGATGACACTAAACTGGGAGGAGTGATAGATACGCTGGAGGGTAGGGATAGGATATAGAGGGATGTAGACAAATTATAGAGGATTGAGCCAAAAGAAATCTGACGAGGTTTAACAAGGACAAATGCAGAGTCCTGCACTTAGGACGGAAGAATCCCATGCAGAACTACAGACTAGGGACCGTGTACCTAGGAAGCAGTTTTGCAGAAATGGACCTAGGGATTACAGTGGACAAGAAGCTGGATATGACTCAAGAGTGTGCTCTTGTTGCCAAGAAGGCTAACAGCATTTTAGGGTGTATAAGTAGGGGCATTGCCAGCAGATTGAGGGACGTGATCATTCTCCTCTATTCGACATTGATGAAGCCTCATCTAGAGTAATAAGTCCAGTTTTGGACCCCACACTACAAGAGGGATTTGAAAAAAAATGGCAAGAGTCCAGCGGAGGGCAACAAAAATGATTAGGGGGCTGGAGCACATGATTTATGGGGAGAAGCTGAGGGAACTGGGATTGTTTAGTCTACAGAAGGCAAGAATGAGGGGGGATTCGATAGCTTCTTTCAACTACCTGAAAGGCGATTTCAAAGAGGATGAATCTAGACTGTTCTCAGTGGTACCAGATGACAGAACAAAGAGTAATGGTCTCAAGTTACATTCAGAGCAGTTTAGGTTAGATATTAGAGGGGAAAAAATCATGGCAAGAATGGTGAAACACTGGAATGGGTTATCTCGGGAGGTAGAGGAATCTCCTTCCTTAGAGGTTTTTATAGCCTGGTTTGACAAAGCCTGGCTGGGATGATTTAGTTGGTGTTCATCCTGCTTTGAGCATGGGGTTGGAACAGATGACTGCCTGAGGTAAATTTGAACCCTTATATTCTATTATTCTAACTATCACTTCTCAGGGAAGTGGATTACATGCACTGATGGGAGAACCCCAGCCGTTAGAGTTAGACTCTACACTGAATCGCTATGGCAGTGCCACTGTAGCATTGTAAGTGCAGAGAATCCATCACGCAGATCTTCTAGAAAAGGATCCAGTCTGGATCTGCAGACATGGGGAGGTGGAGAATCCACCAGTTCCTGTCAGAGTTTCTTCCAGAGGTTAATCACCCCAGCTTCCAGCCACTGGTTCTTGCTCTGCCTTTCTGTGCTAGATTACAGAGCCCGTTGTTACAACTGAATGTGAATAAATGAAGATCTTTAAGTCTTTCACTGACAGGCATTTTCTCCAGCCTCCAATAAATTTTGTAGTTTTTTTCTGCCCTCTCTCCAATTTCTCAACATCCCTTTTGAAATATGGACCCTGCGACTGGACGCAGTCAATTTCACCAATGCCATGTGCGAGGTGAAATCATTCCCCTGCTCCAACTCACCACTACCCTGCTTATGCAGCCAAGGATCACATCATCCCTTTTGGCTGCAGCATTGCACTGGGAGCTCATGATGAGTTCATTGCCCACAGTGACCCCTAAATCCATTTCAGGGTCCCTGCATTGCATAATAAATTTTGGAGGACTCTGCTGCAACTTGACTGCATACTTCTGTTTCCGAATGAGATGTGTGGTGGATTGGTCATTTTGTAACTCTGGTGTTCATAATTGTAAGGTTCTGTTACACATAATCTTTAACACCTTCCTGGACAGCTAATGGCCTGGAGAGTGTTTCATCACCTTAGATGATATGAGCACCTCATGCTGCTCCTTCTCAAATGCAGAACAAAAATATTTTTGAACACATTTCCTTCTTCTGCAAGCTTAACAAGTTTACTTTCTCCCTCTAGGAATCAGTCTAAAACTTTTTCTAGGATTTCTTTGGTTCTTTATATACTTAATAACTTCTTTTTTGTGATCCTGAACACTGTCAAGAATGGATTTTTCCCTTGTGTTTTTAACATCCCTTATCAATTTTCATAACTTCCAATTTGTATTGTTTTCTGTCTGTTTCCCATTTCCCCATATGCTCTTCTTGGATCTCCCCTCTCATCTGCTGCCTTCACTTTGCCACTGAACTGGGGTTGGTCCAAAGTTCTCTATTTTCTTGACTGTGGCATCATGACTTTTTGAATATCTAATCAACTCTTCTGAAAGAACTCCCAATTTTCCTTCCTGTTTTTTTGTCTACATTTCCCCTCCCAATAAGTTTTACTGATAAGTTGCCTCAGCTTTGCGGTTTTCTCTGGATGCTGTACGCTTCTGTAGAGTGTCTGGTCAGGCTCAACTGGACCCTGAACGAGCCGGTCAGCTTCGGGCGGGGAGTGCGGCAGAGGTATTCCCTCTCGGGCCAGCTGTACGCTCTGGCGATCGAGCCCTTCCTCTGTCTCCTCCACAAGAGGTTGACGGGGTTGGTGTTTCGGGAGCTAGAGCTGCGGCTGGTTCTGTTGGCATACGCTGACAATGTGCTCCTCGTGGTCCAGGACCCAGGTGACTTGGCGTGGGTGGAGGCTTGCCAGGCTGTGCACTCAGCAGCCTCCTCCGCCCGGGTCAGCTGGGTCAAGAGCTCTGGCCTGCTGGTCGGGGATGGGTGGCAGGCGAGCTCCCTCCCACCCATGCTCTAGGCCATCCGGTGGAACGCAGGTCCGCTGCTCTATCTCGGTGTTTACCTTTCTGCCATGCATCCGCCTCTGCCGGAGAATTGGCATGGTTTGGAGGGCAGGGTGACGGAGCAGCTCCGGAAATGGACAAGACTACTCTGCTGCCTCTCCCTTCGGGGGAGGGCACTGGTGCTTAATCAGCTGGTCCTGTCCATGCTCTGGTACCGGCTCAACACCCTGGTCCCGGCTCCGTCTTTCCTGGCCAACCTCCGGACGGCAATTCTGGAGTTCTTTTGGCCGGGGACGCACTGGGTCTCTGCAGGGGTCCTCCACCTGCCCCTGGAGGAAGGGGGGCAGTGCCTGAAGTGCCTAGGCGCTCAGGTCCATGTCATCCGCCTCCAGGCCCTGCAGAGGCTCCTGTTTGGTGCGGGTAGTCCGGCGTGGAGCGTATTGGCGCACGCCTTCCTCCGCCGCTTACGAGGGCTCCGATACGACCGGTAGCTCTTTTACCTCCATCCGAGACGTCTTCCGCGAGACGTCTCCGGGCTGCCGGTCTTCTACCAAGACCTCCTCCGGACCTGGAAGCTCTTTTCAATGACCAGGTCCGTGGCGGCCACCGTGGGGGTTGACCTCCTCGCGGAGCCCCTGCTACACAATCCCCAGCTTCGTGTGCAGGTGGCGGAGTCACCTACGGTGTGCCAGAGGTTGGTCTCGGCAGGAGTCACCAGGGTCGGAGACCTCCTGGACTACGACTGGGGAGACTGGCTGGATCCCCTGACGCTCGCTTAGCGCATGGGGCTCTCCAGACCTCGTACTCCCCAGCGCGTACTTCAGGAGGTGAAGGCCGCTTTACTGCCCGCTGCTCGGGCTTACCTCGACCGGGTCCTGCGAGAGGGCACGCCCCGCCCACCCTCCACCCCAGGCCCCGTGGACATTTTTATCGGGCCCCTGCCCCGTGGACCCAATCGGCCCCCTCACCCTTTCACTGCCAGCCGGCTGCATGATCTGCAGCCGGTTTTGTTCCAGACAGCGCCACGGAAACATCTGTACTCGCTCGTGCTCCATACCCTTCACTACCTCACCCTCGCGTCCCGCCCCGATACCAAATGGCGGGACCTCCTGCCGCCTCTCGAGGGTGAGGAGCCCCGGTGGGCCAGCTTGTACTCTGCCCTGGTCCCGAGGCCCGCCGGGGATATCAGTTGGCGGCTCCTTCACGGAGCCGTGAGCACGGGCGTGTACTTGGCGCGGTTCACATCTGTCCCTAGCACCTGCCCTTTCTGTGGTGAGAAGGAGACCTTGGCGCACGTTTATTTGGAGTGCGCCAGGTTGCAGCCCCTGTTCCGGCTCCTCCTGAATATTTTCCTGCGTTTTTGGTTGCACTTTTCCCCTCACCTTTTTATCTACACGCTCCCCATCCGTGGCCCCACGAAGTCGCGGGATCTCCTTCTCAACCTCCTCTTGGCCCTGGGCAAACTGACCATCTACAACACCAGGGAGAGGAGGTTGGCCGACGGGATTTCCTGCGACTGTGGGGCCTATTTCCGTTCCTCCATCTGCTCTCGCATCCGGGCAGAGTTCCTCTGGGCGGCGTCCACTGGCTCCCTTGACGCCTTCGAGGAGCAGTGGGCGTTGTCCGGGGTTCTCTGCTTGGTGTCCCCATCGGGTTCCCTTCGTTTAGCCCTATGACCTCACTCCCGATCCTGTTTTTTTCATTAGTTGTCCCCCGTAATTTTTTGGTGTCCCAGACCTGTGGGTCCTCCCCTTAGGCTGGGGGGAGGCCCTTTTTCGCCCGCCCACCCCCGCTGGATGCCAATAGGACCACTCTGCTGTAGAGGAAGGAGGGAGAGGGCTGCTGCTGCTGCTGCTGCTGTTTCCTGCTGGGCGCTGGGCCCTCACTGCTGCTGTTTCTGCTGCTGTTCCTGCTCCTGCTGCTTCCCTGGCTGGGCTAGACACCACCGCCTACCCCTCTCTCTGCTGTCTGTTTGCTGGCTGGCTGGTGGTTCCCCCCACCTCAGTTACTGCTGTTATTCCACCTACAACCCCTTGGGGGGGGGGTGCTGGCCTGCTTCCCAGAGCGGAGGGGAGTGAGGGACCCCAGCTCTTGTTGCTGAGACCACCACCCTCTGAGCGGGGTCCCTCCTGCCTGGACGCCAGACCACCACCACCTGGAGCTGCTGGGGCTGCTGTGGCTGTTGCTGGGGAGCTGTTGGTGCCCGGGGAAGGAGAGGAAGGAGAAGAGGACCGCCTGCTGCTGGAGACAGTATGAAGACCACTGTGGAGGAGGCTTTTCTGGACTGAGTCTTTTTCGAACTGTGCTCTTGTGGTGGGGGTTTGGACTGTGTCTGCTGGGGCACCGGGGGTGTGGCGTGGAGCCTGCCCCCAGTCCATCCGTGTCCCCCTTCGCCCCCACCACCATCGTTGCCCCCTCCACCACCCCCGCTGGCTGTTTTCCTTCTGCTTTGGACTCCTGCCTCTGGGTCTGAGCTGCTCGCCTGGCTCACCACGCCCACTTCCACCATTTGGGCCTGCAGCAGCCAACCATTGACTTTTTGGCACAAGTGCCTGTGGGTGCACCACCTCCCCCCTCATACTGGACTGACCCCCTCCCCTCTGCCACATTTGTCCACCCCACCTATTTCCCTCTGCCGCCTGATAGTTCTGCCCCAGCCCTGTAGCTGTCCCTGTGGACCCTCTACCCCAATCCCAGCTCACCCTTTCCCCCCACCCTGTGCTCCCCCAGCCCTGATCGGTTCCCCCTCATGCGCCCACGCCCCCTCTCAGGCGCTTGTGCCCTTCCCCATTTGGTTTCCCCTTGTTCACTGCACTCCCCCTCTGCCGTTGCCCCCCCGCTCCCCTAGTGCAACTGGAGGAGCCGGAACCCCCCCTCTGCGTTGGTGCCCTGCACCAATCCCACCCGTAGTCCTTGGTTGCTCCCTACGCCCCTTTAGCCTTCCCCTTCTGGCGCCCTCCTCCCCTGCCTGCAGCCTAGCGGGGAAGGGTGGCCGCCTCCTCTCCTTCCCCTCCCCTCGCTGTTTGTCCCCCTCCCCGCTCTCGTTATGGCAGGGGATGCGGCGGGGGAGACCCCTCGCGATGCTCCCACTACCCCTCCTCCACCTGCCCCCGTGTCCACTGCTCAAGCCTCTACCTCAACCGCCACTGCCGATCCACCTACCACCGCCCCTGCTGGGGCACTGGCAGCAGCGAGTATTGGGGAGACCTCCGTTGCTGCCACGTCTCTCACCCCTTCTGATTCGGGGGGAGCCCCCCCAGCCGGTGGGAAGGGTTGGGGTGGGAAGAAGGGTAAGGGCCCCGCTAAAAAGGCCAGGCCCTCCATGGCGGAGACTGCCCCCGCTGCCGCAGCCCCGCTACCGGCTGCGGCGTCCCTCCCCGCTATTCCCTCCACCAGCTCTGCAGGTGTCCCTCCCCCGGCCCCCAGGGCGTACGCCCAGGTGGCGGCGGCCCCCCCGCCTGCCGCTGCTCCTCCGCCCGCCGCTTCCGCCAACATCTACAGCGGCCGGGTCCCCTTTCCCACTTTGACCAGGAAGCACGGCGTCCGTTGCCTCCTGGTGCCCGCCTCGCCCCACGTGGAGACCTACGTGCGGGCGTTGGCCAGGGTAGTGGGGCCCACGGCCATCGTGGTGGCCTCCAAAATGTACGGGAAGGTGGTCTTCTTCCTGGCATCGGAGGCTGCCGCCCAGGAGGCGGTAGAGACGGGCCTGGCGGTGGGCGGCGTGTTCGTCCCCCTGGAGCTGTTAGAAGACCTGGGGGTCCGCTTGATCTTGACCTCCGTCCCTCCCTTCCTGCCCAATGCCGCCCTGCTGCCCGCCCTTTCTGCCCTGGGACGCCCCATCTCTGTCATCAGCCCTCTCCCCTTGGGCTGCAAGGACCCCGCCCTCCGTCATGTTCTCTCGTTCCGCCGGCAAGTGCAGCTTCAACTGCCGCCGGCGGCGCGTGGCGGAGAGGCGCTCGAGGGGTCCTTTCTGGTCCCTTACCAGGGAGCCCACTACCGGGTGCATTACTCAACGGGGGAGGCCCGGTGCTACCTCTGCCGGGCGATGGGGCACGTCCGGAAGGACTGTCCCTTGGCCCAGCACGGAGGAGCGTCCGGGACCCCCGAGCCCCGGCAAGGCGCCGGCCCTGTCATCGCCGGTCCCCCTAGTTGCCCGGCACCCGAAGCTGCCCCTCCTCCTCCTTCTCGGTCCACCTCTGTGGAGGAGGGTGTGGCGGGGCTACCGCCGGCCGTGGGAGAGGGCTCGTCCCAGGGGGAATCCTCCCCGGTTTCTGCTGTCCCACCACTGCCTCCTCGAGTCCCTGAGCCATTGCCCTTGCCCCCCGAGCCGACCCCTGTTAGCCAGCCCCCGGATGATGCCATGGAGGGCTGGTCCTTAGCGCAGGGGAAGCGGGGCAAGCGGAAGGCTCGAGTTTCTTTACATACTTCGGATTCGGAGGCCCCCCGGAAGAGCAGGAAGGGGGGCGCCGATGTCGAGTCTTCCGCCTTGTCCCCTGATGACTCCCAGTTTGTGGTGCCGGCTGGGGATGCCGTGGCAGCACCGGAAGGTGGCACCGCCCCTCCTCCGGGGTCCCTTCCCGTGGATGCCCCCGAGGGAGCCTCTCTCACCCCCTTCCCACTTGGCGCCTCTGAGAGCGCCGCGGTGGGTATCACCTCGGGTGCTGGCGGGGAGGGCCCTGGGGTGGTGGACTGTGATCTCCCTCCCATCTACGCAGAAATCGAGGCCCTGGGTTTGACCCCGGTCACGCAGGGGGAGGACGACCCTCTGCCGGCGGGCCTCGATCTGGGCGACCTCACTACATCCCCCCTGTCCCTGGGTTCCCTTCCCCTACCCGCTGTTTCTGCTCCCACCTCTGAGGGTCCCCTGGAATCTTCCCTCGACTCGGCTGTGGGTAGCACTCTGTTGGCAGCTGCCGAGCCCCTTGGGGCGATGGCCAGTGCCCCGCTGCCGAGACCCGCTTCCCAGGGGGTGTCCCTCTTGGGTGTGGAGGACCCGCCCTCCTTCCTCAGCGGGGACCCCATTGACCACCATCTCTCTCTGGATGCCGAGGCTGCCGCACGTGCCACAGTGGCTGAGCCCGGCATCGTTAGGGGTCCCCTGCCCACTTCCCAGATCCTTGAGCCTGGCCAGGAGGAGCCACCTTCTGGCGTCTCACCTATGGAGGCTCCGGATCCTGCCTCTACCTCCTTCCCCGATTCTCTCCCTACTCCTGTTGGCTCTGTCCTTGTCCCCCCCACTTCCTGTGATGCCAGTGCCGCCCCTGGCAATACCTCCCAGGGAGCGGGTTCACTAGTTCTTTCCTGTCCCGACCCCCCAGGGGCTGCTGTTCTCCTTCCACCGCCCCTTCTTGAATCCGAGAGCGGGGCGGGTCATGTGGCGTTGGCCCATCTGCTGCATCGTTGGGGATCTGCCCCCTGCCTACCCGCCTTGGTGGGCCACAGGGCTGTGACGGGGGCCCCACTGGGGGCCAGTCATCGATCAGTGACCCCACCCCCCCATGCGCTGAGGGAGGAGCTGCGGGAGTTCCTTGAGGACGTCCGTGGCTCCCGGAACAAAGTCCATCTTGCGCTCCAGCGGTGGGGGGATTTCCATCAGGTCCTCCGGGCCGCGAGGGCCCTCATGGGGGATGGTAAGAGGACTGGGAAGCAGGCCGCGGTGGCCTACCGGCGGGTCCGTATCTTCCTTGACTCCTTACTCACCTTCGGGGTTGGTCACGGATTGCTGCGCGGCCTGCCGGAGGCCGTGGGCGTGTCTGCCGGCAAGGATCCCCCCCAGTCCTCCTCATGGCACCGATCGTCCTTGCCACCTTAAACACTCAAGGCTGTAGGATGGGTCTCCGCAGGAGCCAGGTGCTCTCCTTCCTCCGGAGGAGGGGTACTCTGTGGTTTTCCTGCAGGAGACCCATATGGATCCGGCCACTGAAGCTAGCTGGCGGCTGGAGTGGGGGGATGGGGCCTACTTTAGCCACTTCTCTGTCTGCGCGGCTGGAGTGGCGACCCTGTTCTCCCCCGACCTACGGCACGAGGTGCTGGGGGTCACCGAGGCTGTGCCGGGTCGCCTCCTGCACCTCTGGGTCCTCATGGAGGGGCTTATGGTTAATCTCGTCAACGTTTATGCCCCGACATCGGGCCCGGAGAGGCTACGTTTTTATCAGCAGGCGTCCACCATCCTCGGCTCCCTGGATCCTCGTGAGTACCTGGTCCTGGGAAGGGATTTTAACACCACCCTCGAGGAACGGGACCGCTCAGGGACCGAGCAGTGCCCGGCCGCCACAGACATCCTCCGGGAGATCGTCGACCGCCACTCCCTGGTGGACGTCTGGCGCGACCACCACTCTGACGACGTCTCAACGTTCACCTTCGTCCGGGTGGAGGCCCATCGGTCGCGCCACTCCCGGCTGGACCGTATTTACTTGTCGCGTTTCCACCTTTCACAGGCCCAATCCTCCAGCGTTCGGCCGGCCCCCTTTTCGGATCACCACCTTGCCACCGTGACGACCTCTCTCTGCGCGGAGAGGCAGGGGCCGGCCTATTGGCACTTTAATAATAGTTTGCTGGAGGATGCGGGCTTCGTGGCGTCCTTCCGGGAGTTCTGGCTGGCCTGGCGAGGGCAGAGGCATGCCTTTTCCTCGGTGCGGCGGTGGTGGGTTCTGAGGAAGATGCGCGCCCGGCTCTTCTGCCGTGACTACACTCGGGGTGCCAGCCGACGGAGGGATGCGGCGATAGGGCAGTTGGAGCGGGAGGTCTTGGAGCTGGAGAGGCGTCTGGCCGTCAACCCCAAGGATCCATCCCTCTGCGGAGCTTGCCGGGGGAAGCGAGAGGAGCTCCGGGCCCTCGAAGACCATCGATTCTACATTGTTCGATTCTACATCCACCTCCTTCGGGAGATGGATCGCGGCTCCTGCTTCTTCTACGCCCTGTACAAAAGGAGGGGGGCCAAGAAGCACATCACCTGCCTCCTGGCAGAGGACGGCACCCCCCTCACGGATCCGGCGGAGATGTGCGAGAGGGCCAGGGCCTTCTACGCCACTCTTTTCTCCCCGGATCCGACCGATCCTAACGCTTGCAGAGTGCTCTGGGATGGGCTCCCGACGGTCAGCATGGGCGACCGGGACCGGCTAGAGCTGCCTCTCACTCTGGCCGAGTTCTCGGAAGCCCTCCGTCGCATGCCCACCAATAAATCTCCGGGCATGGACGGGCTGACCGTGGAGTTCTACCGCGTGTTCTGGGACGTTCTCGGCCCAGACCTGGTCACCGAGGCTTTGCAGAGCGGGCCGAGGCTTTGCAGAGCGGGGTCCTCCCTCTCTCGTGCAGGCGAGCCGTGCTGGCCTTATTGCCGAAGATGAGGGACCTCTGCGACTTACGGAATTGGCGTCCCGTCTCGCTCCTCAGCACGGACTACAAAATTGTTGCGAAGGCCATCTCGATGCGGCTAGGGTCCGTGCTGGCGGACGTGGTCCATCCAGACCAGAGCTACACCGTCCCGGGCCGCACCATCTTTGATAACTTGTATCTGGTCCAGGACCTTCTGGAATTGAGGTGTAGGGATGGTCTGTCGTTCGCCCTCCTGTCCCTGGATCAGGAGAAGGCGTTCGACCGGATGGATCACGGGTATCTCCTGGGCACTCTGCAAGCGTTCGGCTTCGGACCCCTGTTTGTGGGTTTTCTGCAGGTGCTGTACGCTTCTGCGGAGTGTCTGGTCAGGCTCAACTGGACCCTGACCGAGCCGGTCAGCTTCGGGCGGGAAGTGCGGCAGGGGTGCCCCCTCTCGGGCCAGCTGTACGCTCTGGCGATCGAGCCCTTCCTCTGTCTCCTCCGCAAGAGGTTGATGGGGTTGGTGCTTTGGGAGCTGGGGCTGCGGCTGGTCCTGTCGGCGTACACTGACGATGTGCTCCTCGTGGTCCAGGACCCAGGTGACTTGGCGCGGGTGGAGGCTTGCCAGGCTGTGTACTCAGCGGCTTCCTCCGCCCGGGTCAACTGGGTCAAGAGCTCTGGCCTGGTGGTCGGGGACGGGTGGCAGGCGAGTTCCCTCCCACCCACGCTTCAGGCCATCCGGTGGAGCGCAGGTCCGCTGCTCTATCTCGGCGTTTACCTTTCTGCCACGCATCCGTCTCCGCCGGAGAACTGGCAGGATTTGCAGGGCAGGGAGACGGAGTGGCTCCGAAAACGGACAGGACTACTCCGGTGCCTCTCCCTTCGGGGGAGGGCACTGGTGCTTAATCAACTGGTCCTGTCCATGCTCTGGTACCGGCTTAACACCCGGCCCCGTTTTTCCTGGCCAACCTTCGGACAGCGATTCTGGAGTTCTTTTGGCCAGGGACGCACTGGGTCTCTGCAGGGATCCTCCACTTGCCCCTGGAGGAGCGGGGGCAGGGCCTGAAGTGCTTACGCGCTCAGGTCCATGTCTTCCGCCTCCAGGCCCTGCAGAGGCTCCTGTTTGGTGCGGGTAGTCCGGCGTGGAGCGTATTGGCGCACGCCTTATTCCACCGCTTCCGAGGGCTCCGATACGACCGGCAGCTCTTTTACCTCCATCCGAGAGGTCTTCCGCGAGACCTCTCTGGGCTGTCGGTCTTCTACCAAGACCTCTTCCGGACCTGGAAGCTCTTTTCAACGACCAGGTCCGTGGCGGCCACCGTGGGGGTTGACCTCCTCACGGAGCCCCTGCTACACAATCCCCAGCTTCTTGTGCAGGTGGCGGAGTCCCCCACGGTGTGCCAGAGGTTGGTCTCGGCAGGAGTCACCAGGGTCGGAGAACTCCTGGACTACGACTGGGGAGACTGGCTGGATCCCCTGACGCTCGCTCAGCGCATGGGGCTCTCCAGACCTCGTACTCCCCAGCGCGTACTTCAGGAGGTGAAGGCTGATTTACTGCCCGCTACTCGGGCTTACCTCGACCGGGTCCTGCGAGAGGGCACGCCTCGCCCACCCTCCACCCCAGGCCCCGTGGACATTTTTATCGGGCCCCTGCCCCGTGGACCCAATCTGCCCCCTCACCCTTTCACTGCCAGCCGGCTGCATGATCTGCAGCCGGTTTTGTTCCAGACAGCGGCACGGAAACTTCTGTATTCGCTCGTGCTCCATACCCTTCACTACCTCACCCTCGCGTCCCGCCCTGATACCAAATGGCGGGACCTCCTGCCGCCTCTCAAGGGTGAGGAGCCACGATGGGCCAGCTTGTACTCTGCCTTGGTCCCAAGGCCCGCCGGGGATATCAGTTGGCGGCTCCTTCACGGAGCCGTGAGCATGGGCGTGTACTTGGCGTGGTTCACGTCTGTCCCTAGCACTTGCCCTTTCTGTGGTGAGAAGGAGACCTTGGCGCACGTTTATTTGGAGTGCGCCAGGTTGCAGCCCCTGTTCCGGCTCCTCCTGAATATTTTCCTGCGTTTTTGGTTGCACTTTTCCCCTCACCTTTTTATCTACACGCTCCCCATCCGTGGCCCCACGAAGTCGCGGGATCTCCTTCTCAACCTCCTCTTGGCCCTGGGCAAACTGACCATCTACAACACCAGGGAGAGGAGGTTGGCCGACGGATTTCCTGCGACTGTGGGGCCTATTTCCGTTCCTCCGTCTGCTCTCGCATCCGGGCAGAGTTCCTCTGGGCGGCGTCCACTGGCTCCCTTGACGCCTTCGAGGAGCAGTGGGCGTTGTCCGGGGTTCTCTGCTTGGTGTCCCCATCGGGTTCCCTTCGTTTAGCCCTATGACCTCACTCCCGATCCTGTTTTTTTCATTAGTTGTCCCCCGTAATTATTTGGTGTCCCAGACCTGTGGGTCCTCCCCTTAGGCTAGGGGGAGGCCCTTTAGAAGTGGGCGGGCTTCGCCCGCCCACCCCCGCTGGATGCCAATAGGACCGCTCTGCTGTAGAGGAAGGAGGGAGAGGGCTGCTGCTGCTGCTGCTGCTGCTGTTTCCTACTGGGGACTGGGCCCTCACTGCTGCTGCTGTTCCTGCTCCTGCTCCTACTGCTCCCCTGGCTGGGCTAGACACCGCCACCAGCCCATTTCTCTGCTGTCTGTTTGCTGGCTGGCTGGTGGTTCCCCCCCACCTCAGTTACTGCTGTTACTCCACCTACAGCCCCGGGGGGGGAGGGGGGGTTCTGGCCTGCTTCCCAGAGAGGAGGAGGGTGAGGGACCCCAGCTCTTGTTGCTGAGGACACCATCTGAGCGGGGTCCCTCCTGCCTGGACACCAGACCACCAGCACCTGGAGCTGCTGGGGCTGCTGAGGCTGTTGCTGGGGAGCTGTCGGTGCCTGGAGGAGGAGGAGGAGTAGAACAGGACCCGCCTGCTGCTGGGAGACCACGTGAAGACCACTGTGGAGGGGGCTTTTCTGGACTGAGTCTTTTTTGAACTGTGCTCTTGTGGTGGGGGTTTGGACTGTGCCTGCTGGGGCAGCGGGGGTGTCATTTGGCACCCCCGCTGGATGCCATTTGGACCAGACTCCCGCACCCCACTGGCCTGGGTCTGTCACACTATGTACCAGTATTTCAAATGTGTTTGCTCCTGGGTAACAACAACAAGAGACTTTACATTCACATCTATACTATAAAACTGAGATACTGTTGATTTAAACTCTCTCTAGTGTACAGAACTTAAGCTGTGATTTTGTTTAATTCTTAGGTAATCAACTTTGATCAGTCCACTATTACTTATAATCACTTAAAATCTATCTTTCTGTACCTAATCTGTTTTACATTTTTCAACCTAACAGCACATTGTTTGAAATGTAAAAGGGAAATCTGCTCAGGAACAAAGGCTGGTGCATTGTCCTCTCCACATTGAGGGAGAACAATGGTCTCAAGTTGCAGTGGGGAAGATCTAGGTTGGATATTAGGAAACACTATTTCACTAGGAGAGTGATGAAGCAGTGGAATGTGTTACCTAGGGAAGTGGTGGAATCTCCATCCTTAGTGATTTTAAGGCCCAGCTTGACAAACCTTGGCTGAGATGACTTAGTTGTGGTTGGTCTTGGTTTGAGCAGGGTGTTGGATTAGATGACCTCCTGAGGTCTCTTGCAACCCTAGTCTTCTATAATTCTATGATTCTATGAGAGGCAGACTTTTGATCAGGGCATGATAGTATAAGTCTGCGATCCCAGGCTGGAGATCTGGGGTGAGCTGGCTGGAGCCTCTGTATTGTTGGATCATGAGTGGTTAGTGAAAACACTTATGTAAGTACAGATGGTTCTGTCCCTGTCTGCGAAAGACTGTGTAAATGGAAGATCTGAGATGACTGCACCTTGTCAGAGTCTCACAGTGCGAGAAGGGGCCTAGACTGGTTTAGCAGAGGGTTTGGAGGTAACTCCATTCCAGGCTGCACCTGGGAAAGTCCATCACATCCACAAAACAAACAGGTCTGGCTAGACCAAGAGTTCATTTCCCTCTTGTCATGTGCTCAGTTAGTGATGGAGAGACCGTGGTTATGGCAGGGAAATCAGGACTGGTGCATTCTGTCTGTCATTCTCTGTGTGACCTTTCCCAATTCACATCTCCCTGTGCCTCAGTTGACCTATCTGTATGATGAGGATGCATTCATAGTGATTTTCCTCTGCTACGTATTTTGAATCAACTATAATTTTTAAATATACACAAGTGCACAGAGCAACCAATTCCTCTTTGACTCAGTGGAGAGCCCAAGAGTTCTCATCTCCCTTTGGGAAGGACTCTTAATTATTGTTTACTCCTATAGCTGGATAAAGAACACAGAAGAACAGAAAGGGAATGAAAATATTGGCTACAGTGCTTCTGTATCCAGTCTGTTTCCATTTAGATGACCCTTCTCCCCTAGAGGCTGGATGAACCTGCACTGGGATTGCACAGAGCTATAATATAAAGAGTGCACATCTCTGTGTCAGCTCTCAGTATGGGATGCTGCTGCAGATGCTGGAGTGAGAGAGGTGTGGGAACCGGCTACCTGAGGGGGATTCCCAGGGAAGACGCTTCCTTCTCAGTATTCACAGGTACCATCTCCTGCTGAGGAGCTCACCTACCTGACAAACCTAATAGAACATGGGTGTTCTGGGATAGAGATTAGGCCTGTGATCCTTTCCGCTCTGCGCAACCATTAAATACCCTAGGACTCTGGACAGAGGTGGTGAGTTCACTCTAGTATAACTGGCCAAATTGTCCCTTTTTGCTGCCCTCTCCATGCAGGGCTGGCTTTAGGCACCAGCCCTCCAAGCATGTGCTTGGGGCAGCACTTTCTAATGGGCAGCAAACTGGCTCCCCCCTTTTTTTTCTTTTTTTGCTTGGAGTGACAAAAAGCCACTCACCTTGTCAGCACATGAGCCGGGATCCGTGCCCCCTGTCCAGCCCTGCAGCGCCCTGCACAGCCCACTCAAGCAGAGAAATGCTGCACCGTCCTGGGAATACTCAAAGCTGCAACTTCAGCAGGACCCCTCCCCCCTTCCTACATCTCGGGCCCCGATTCCCTCCCTCCCCGGCTCCTCACACACTCCGGGAGCCCCTCTTGCAGCCACAGCCCGGGCTCGGCTCTACCTCCCTCCCCAGCTCCTCACACTCTCTGGGAGCCCCTCTCACCACCGCTGCAGCCCATGCTCGGCTCCAGGGCCTGGGCTGTAGTGGCGAGACGGGCTCCCGGGCTGTGTGAGGAGCCAGGGAGGGAGGGAAGCGGGTCCCCTGGAGCCAAGCCCAGGCTGTGGCGGCGAGAGGGGATCCTGGAGTGTGTGAGGAGGTGAGGGGCAGGCTGGGCTCGTTGGAGCTGAGCAGGTAGCCCCGCAGCCAGAGATCCTCGTCTTACCACCCGACGAGGCTGGGCCAGGGCGTGGTGAGGCTGAAGATCAGCATGTTCGGGGGGCTCTCCAGGTGCCCGGCCACCAGCATGTCGAGAGTGAGGGCAGTGAACACGAACTGATCCACCTTGGCCACCAGCAGCACCACAAAGCCCAGGGAGGGGTCCGTGTTCTCCGTGCCGCCCCACAGCTGCACTGCCACTTGGAAGTACTCCTGCTCCACGCCGCCCAGCAGCTCCACCTGCATGGGGATGGAGCCGCGGCTGGGCCAGAGCTCAGCTGCCGTGTGCTGGTAGCGGATCCCACATTTGAGGGTGAGGAGCCTAGTGCTGGGGCGGCTGGGGTGTGGGTGCGGGGGGAGAGAGATCAGTGCTGGGGTGGCAGGGGGGGACTGGTGAGCGGGGGTGTGGGGGGCAGCCAAAAATTTTTTTGCTTGGGGAGGCAAAAAACCTAGAGCCAGCCCTGCCTCCATGCCAAGCTGATGACTTCCAGCCCCAATGTGTCTGTATTTCAGTGACGCAGTGGATTCTTCAGCATGAAAGGTGTTAGTAGATGTCCAATACAAGGCCAAATTCGGAGGCCATGGGCCAGAGTTTGCTCAGGCCCCACCAAGGCAAAAGCATCCTTGGAGTTACAACTCAGAAAAGACCTCAGGAGCTAGATGTGTGCTAATACACAGAGAGTGTCGCCTCCTATTCTTGGATTTCAGGGCTTGACTGTTAACGAGTGAGGGGGATTGGAACTGTTACCTTTATTTAATTTGCTGGAAAACATAGAGGTGATAGTGTTCCTCACTGGAATAATTATTAAATTTTTTCTACATGGGCAAGACAAGTTTTCTCCTAGCTTTATTAATTAAGTTAGCTAAAGTGTTATGCCTGAAACTTTCAAAAAACAATCCCGCCAGAAGCAGAAACCCGGTATGGGAATTTTCAGTCCAAACAGTGACAGTTTGGTAAACTTATAAGCAATTGAAAATAAGGTCTTCAAATTGAACGTGTCAGACTGTCCTAACTAAAAGTAGTGCCACCATCACTATGTAGAATGGCCAATCCTAAGAAAATAAGAACACAAGAATGGTCTTAATGGGTCAGACCAAGGGCCAATCTAGCCTAGTATCCTCTCTTCTAACAGTGGCCAGTGCCAGATGCTCCAGAAGGAATGAACAGAACAGGCAATCATCAAGTGATCCATCTCCTGTCGTTTATTCCTAGCCTCTGGCAAACAGAGGTTAGGGACATCTTCCTTGCCGATCCTGGCTAATAGCCATTGTTGGACCTACCCTCCATGAATTTATCTAGTTCTTTTTTGAACCCTTTTATTTCTTGGCCTTCAAAACATCCTCTGGCAAAGTGTCCACAGGTTTGTGCATTGTGTAAAAAAATACTTTATTTGTTTTAAACCTGCTGCCTATAAATTTCATTTGGTCACCCCTAGTTCTTGTGTTATGAGAAGGAGTAAACTATCTACTTTCTCTACACCAATCATGAGTTTACACACCTCAGGCATATCCTCCCTTAGTTGTCTCTTTTCCAAGCTGAAAAGTCCCAGTGTTATTCATCTCTCATCACACAGAAATGCTTCGTAATAATTTTTGTTGCCGGTTTTGTGAACCTTTTCCAATTCCAGTATATCTTTTTATGAGAGGGGGTGACCATATCCTCTCACAATATACAAGATGTGGGCGTACCATGGATTTATATACAGACAATATGATATTTTCTGTCTTATTATCTATCCCTTTCTTAATTATTCTCAACATTCTCTTTGCTTTTTTGACTGCAGCTGGACACTGAGTGGATTTTTTCAGAAAACTGTCCAAAATGACTCCAAGATCTCTTTCTTGAATGATAAAAGGTAATTTAGCCCCCATTATTTTATATGTGTAGTAGAGATTATGCTTTCCAATGTGCATTACTCTGCAATTATCAATATTTAATTTCTTCTGCCATTTGGTTGCCCAGTCATGCAGTTTAGAGAGATCCTTTAATTCTTCTTCGCATTTGGCCTGGGTCTTAAGAATCTTCAGAAATTTTGTATCATCTGCAAATTTTGCCACGTCACTGTTTACCCCTTTTTCCAGATCATTTATGAATATGTTGAATAGGACTGGTCCCAGAACAGACATCTGGGGGACACCACTATTTACCTATCTCCATTGTGAAAACCGACCATTTACAACATTTATACTATCCTTTGTTTCCTATCTTTTAGCCAGCTACCAATCCATGAGAGCACCTCTCCCTTATTCTGTGGCAGTTTAAGAGCCTTTGGTGAAGGAACTTGTCAAAGGCTTTATGAAAATCTAAGTACCCTATATCCACCAGATCTCCCTTATCCACGTGCTTATTAACCCGATCAAAGAATTCTAATAGATTGGTGAGGCGCGATTTCCCTTTACAAAACACATGCTCACTCTTCCCAAACAAATTCAGTATATCTACATGTCTGACAATATTGTTCTTTATTATAGTTTCAACCACTTTGCCCGGCACTGAAGTCAAGCTTACCAGACTGTAACTGCTGGGGACACCTCTAGAGCCCTTTTTAAAAAAATTGGCATCACATTAGCTATGTTCCAAGCATCTGGTACAGAAGCTTATAGTTTCTCCATAATGACATTATTAACCCCAGTTCTCTCAGCTTCTCATCGTAAGTCTTGAGCACCAGCCCCCTAATCATTTCCGTTACCCTCCACTGGACTCTCTCCAATTTGTCCACATCCTTTCTGCAGAGGCGGGACCAAAACTGGATGTAATACTCCAGTTGTGGTCTTACCAGTACTGAATAGAGGGTAATAATCACTTCCTTCAATCTGCTGGCAATGCTTCTATTAATACAGCCCAATAAGTTGTAAGCCTTCTTGGAAACTAGAGCACGCTGCTGACTCCTATCCAGATTCTCAACCACTGTAATCCCCGGGTTCTTTTCTGCGGAACTGCTGCTTAGCCAGCTTGTAGCAGTGCATGGGATTCTTCCTTCCTAAGTGCAGGACTCTGCACTTGTCTTTGTTGAACCTCATCAGATTTCTTTTAGCCCAATCCTCCAATTTGTCTAGCTCAATCTGGACCCTATCCCTACCCTCCAGTGTATCTACCTCTCCCCCATCTTAGTTTCATCTGCAAACTTTCAGAGGGTGCAATTAATCCTATCATCCAGATCATTGATAAAGGTGTTGAACCGCTTCATACCAGTTGCCAGCTAGACATAGAGCCGCTGATCACCGCCCACTGAGCCCAACAATCTAAGCAGATTTCTATCCACCTTAGTGTCTATTAATCTATTAATCCATACTTTTTTATCTTGCTGGCAAGAATACTGTTGGAGATTATATCAAAAGCTTTCCTAAAGTCAAGATATATCATGTCTACTGCTTTCCCCATATCCACAGAGCCAGCTATCTCATTATAGAAGGCAATCATGTTGGTCAGGCATGACTTGCCCTTGGTCAATTCATGTTGATTGTTCCTGATCACCTCCCTCTCTCCAAGTGCTTCAGAACTGATTCCTTGAGGACCTACTCCACGATTTTTCAAGGGACTGAGGGGAGGCTGACTGGCCTGTAGTTCCCTGGAGCCTTTTTCCAGCCATCCAGGACCTCCTCCAATCATTATGAGCTTTCAAAGATAATAGCCAATGGCTCTGCAGACAAGTCAACCAGCTACTCACCATAGACTTGTTGTCTTCCAGCTTTTCCAAATAGTCCAGAATCACTTCTTTCTCCACAGAGAGCTGGTCACCTCCTCCCCATGCTGTGCTGCCCAGTGCAGTAGTCTGGGAGATGACCTTGTTCGTGAAGACAGGGGCAAAAAAAATCATTGAGTAGATTAGCTTTTTCTACATCCTTTGTCACTAGGTTGCCTACCCCATTAGGTAAGGGGCCCACATTTTTTCTGAACTTCTTCTTGTTCCTAACATACCTGAAGAAACTCTACTGGTTACTCTTAACATATCTTGCTAGCTGCAACTCCAAGTGTGATTTGGCCTTCCTGATTTCACTCCTGCATACCTGAGAAATATTTTTCTATTCTTCACTGGTCATTTGTCCAAGCTTCCACTTCTTTTTATCTCTTCTTTGTGTTTAAAATCAGCAAGGATTTCACTATTAAGCCAAGCTGGCTGCCCACCATATTTACTATTCTTTCTACACATCGGGATGGTTTGTTCCTGCAGCCTCAATAAGGATTCTTTAAAATACAGCCAGATTCCCTGGACTCCTATTTCCCTCATGTTATTCTCCCGTTATACATTCAAGTTATTATGGTGTCTTTAAAAAGTTTCCAAGCAGCTTGCAGGGATTTCACTTTTGGCACTCTAACCTTTCATTTCTGTTTAACTAACCTACTCATTTTTGTGTAGTTCTCCTTTCTAAAATTGAAATGTGCTCAACTTATTATTACATCAAGAATTGCCTCTCCTCATGTGGGTTTCCCAGAATAGCTGCTCCCAGAAGCATCCTGTCCTCAGGCGACATGTACCGTGTCAATGTGAGGATAGTTGAAATCCCCCATTATCAATTAGTTTTTTTATTTTAATAGCCTATTTAATTGCCCTGAGTATTTCATAGTCTCGGTCACAATCCTGCTCAGGCTGTCTAGTATACCCCTACCGCTGTATTCTTATTATAAGACATGACATTTCTATCTATAGAGATTCTGTGGTACAATTTGATTCAGTTAAGATTTGTGCTTCATTTGATTGTACACTTTCTTTCACATATAGCACTACTTCCCCGCCAGCACGACCTCTTCTGTCCTTCCAATATATTAGTACCCTTGTATCACGGTGTCCCATTGATTATCCTCATTCCAACAAGTTGCTGTGATGCCTCTTATATCAATATCCTCATGTGATATGAGGCACTCTAGTTTGCCCATTTTGTTATTTAGAATTTTAGCATTGGTGTATAAGCATTTTAAAATCTTGAGTCCTTTTAACTGTCTATCATTACAGGATGTAATTAAATGGGATACTTTTTCATTTGACTGTTTCTCATGAAATCCTGCCTGTATTTTATCATTTTCCATCTTCTCGTCCTCAGTAAGGCTTAGAGAATCTCCATTAATAGATCAGACCCTTAGGGATGTCTTTGTCTGAACCACGTTCCTCTGCACCTGTCGGCTTTCCCCGAACTCTTATTTTAAAAAACTTCTCTATGACCTTTTAGTTTTAAGTCCCAGCAATCTGTTTCCATTTCAGTTCAGGTGGAGAACATCCTTCCTGTATAGACTCCCCCTTTCCTAAAAGTGTCCCCATTTGTGAATCCCTTTCAGCTAAAACATTTTAATCCAATAATGGCTGAGCGACAGAGTGGGGATTCAGTCTTGACAGGAACAATATGGATAAACAGTATGCAGAAACATGTTTCCTGCTGGTGCCTATTAAGGTTTCTCAGACTATGACATGTAGGAGTTAGTGATGCAAGGGGCCCCTTAAAATTTGGAATTGGCATTAGTAGGGTCTCTTGCTCCTAATTCATTTCTCTGAATAATGACAATGTCATTTTTCAGTATGTGAAGAGTGACCAAATCTGCTTCACCCATAGGAAGAGACTCCCGTAGCATAGGAAGTAGTGTCTCACATTAACATTGTCTCTCCTTCCAGGCATTTGTACGGCGACCATCACCTGAGAGCCTGGGAACATACAGAAAGTTTGGGGAACGTACAGTACATGCAGGAGAGATCGTTCTGCTTTAGAACTGGTCACCTTCTCCCCTACTGCATGTCAGATTCCAACACAACCCACTTCACCAACCCCTCCACCTTCATCCTGCTGGGCATTCCTGGCCTGGAGGCTGCCTACGTCTGGATCTCCATCCTCTTCTGCACCATGTATGTCACAGCCATCTTGGGGAACTTCACCATCCTGTTCACTGTGAAGACAGAGCCGAAGTCTCCATGGGCCCATGTACTATTTCCTCTGCATGCTGGCCATCACCGACTTGGTTGAATCTACGTCCATTGTACCCAAAATGCTGAGGCATCTTCTGGTTCAATTCCAGAGAGATAGATTTCAGGTCTTGCCTCACCCAGCTGTATTTCATTCACTGCTTCTCAGGGATGGAGTCTGGGATCTTCGTGGCCAAGGCTTTGGATCGCTACATGGCCATCTGTGATCCCCTGAGACATTCCACCCTCCTAACAAAGTCCATTGTGGCTAAGATTGGTCTGGCCATGATGCTGCGCAGCAGCATTGTTGTACTGCCATATCCCTTCCTGGTAAGGCAGTGGCCTTATTGCAGAACCAACATCATCCCCCAGCCGTACTGCGCACACATAGCCGTGGTGAAGCTGGCCTGCGCTGACACCCGCATCAGTAGCTACTATGTCCTCTTTGTGGTATTCTGTGTGATGGGTCTGGATGCGATCTTCATTGCCCTGTCTTACACCCAGATCCTCAGGGCCATCTTCAGCCTCCCCACAAAGGATGCCCGGATCAAGACTTTTGGGACCTGCTTCTCCCACCTTTGTTCCATCTTAGCCTTTTACATCCCAAGTCTCTTCTTCTCCCTCATATACCGATTTGTTCAGAATGTGCCCCTGCATTTCCACGTCCTTATTGCCAACATTTACCTCTTGATGCCCCCTGTGCTAAATCCCATCATCTACGGGGTGAGGACCAAACAGATCTGGGACAGGCTGCTCCAGCTCTTTACTTGTAAAGGGACCTAAAATTTTCTCCTAGTGCTCTGGCTCTCAGACCTCCAAGCAGAGCTGGCTGGTGATTGTGGTGCTGGAGAGTCAGAGAGACGTTAAATCCTTTTCTGACCTTACTATGCTGTGTTGGTGTGGAAAATTAGGGAATTGGTCTATAAAACTATTCATAGAGTTGACACCTTTCTAATCGTTGGTAAATGCTCCAGCTGTGGCCCCAGCCCTGTCACATGAAAAAGAGCCATTTCATATTTTCCTAGGAATGGCAATTTTTTCCAGTTTTTTAGACCTCACCTCAAATTGCTAAAACCATTCAATCATTGCTTCAACAGACAATCATTCCCAAGTGTATCTCAATAGGCAACTCTCGAATCTGCCCAGTACAAAAAACAAATGGGGTCGTGTCATCTTACCATTGACTATCAAAAGTTGAATCAAGTAGCTCCAGCTTGTACAGCTGTTGTATGCAAAATGCCTGACCTGATTAAATCTCTGAATCCCGAAGGAAAATGGTTTTTCTACCATGTGTCTAAGAAAAGCCAACGTTGCCCAGCTTTCACAGTAGAAGGGGGTCAGTTTCCATTTCAAGTCTGGCCCCAAGAGCTACATAATAATTCATCCATTTTCCATGAGTAAATGAAATGAATTTTGTCAAGGTTTTCAGAACCCTCTGTTCTATTTCAATATGTAGATGACATTTGCTTAGCAACAGAAACTCAAGAGAAACACCTAGAGTGTCAGCTGAACTTTTTAAAATCATCAAGGACACAGAATTAATGGTCCAAGCAGTTTCCTCTCTGGGTATCACATTTTCTCAAGGAGGTCGATCACCTGCACACCAAAAGATGGATTCAGTTCGGGAACTACCCATGCCCACTAACATAACTGCTTTACATTCGTTCTTAGGTTTAGCAGGATACCATCGAAACTTCATCCTAACTTTGCTCACATTGCACTTCCACTCTATAAACTCTTGAAAAAAGAAATTGCTTGAATTTGGACAAACAAACATGCAAACTAAAGGAAATGATCTATTTGGTACATGACGTACCATCAGAAGGCCGTCAAGTGGTCGAAGAAAAATATGCAGTGCCTCAACTTAATAGGTTGGTGGCCATGCATGAAGGCAAATGTACAGCCGTACAGTAAAAATTGTTCAGTTTGTTCACAGAATAATCCTACTCCAACAGAATAGAATGCTCCTTTAAGATCCCAGATATATGAAGTTCCATGGAAACCAATACTTTCTGGTTGTCATTAACATTCTCTTAATAGGCGGAAAGCATTTCCTTTAAAAGCAAATACGCTGTAGCCACAGCAGAGGCTCTGACTGACCAAGTATTTTCTCACTGAGAACTCCCTGCTAGGGTGGAGTCAGACAGTGGAAACACAGTTTACCGAACAAGTTTTCCAAAAAGGCCTACATTATTAAGAGTGCAACAAAAATTCGATATCCCATACAGATCTCAATAATCAGGGATGGTAGAGCGAAAAAAAATCATACCATCAAACATACACTGCAAAAGCTGGTACATGCTAATGGACACAATTGAGACACCCTGATTCTTCTCATTATAATGGCATCCAGGGAATCTCCAGCTGCCTCCACAAATCATACACCCGGTGAGGTTATAACTGAACAAACTATGCATGTGCCAGAGCATCTTATATATCATGCCAGTGGCATACAGCTAAAGGGAGTAAAGCTTGGAACCTGTCTGCAAGCATTATAGAAACATCTGAATCAGGTAGTTTGCAAATTGGAAAAATTCAAATGAAAGGCAAGAGCCTATTTTGACAAAATTTAAAAAAAAAAAGCTTGTGAGGTTGGAAACCAGGTTATGCTTTTATTCTATGGTGGATCTGAACAACACAACTTACGTAACCCATAAACTGGGCTATAGACTATTGTGGACAGATTAAGTGCCTCTGTGTATTAAATGAAAATTGTACCAACTACCAAAAAAGTAGATAAATATCACAATGCGAATCAGCTAAAGCAGTATTGGAAGGGAAATATCTCTCCACAGGCACCAGAACCAAAGATGGTGCAAGAAAGCCAACACAAAACAGCTCAGTGACAAACACAATAAAAATGCCACTCGCACCCACAGTAACCCTATATGTCTGCTTGAATGCTGCAGACGAGCTGAATCACAGACAGGTTCTCCACCAGAGACACAAATGGTTGCAGTGGAGCAAAATGTTATGGTGGGACTAAACTCAGATTTGCCTATTAAGGCTAAAAATTCACAGATAACAGTGACTTGGGTACAAGAAAGAATAAAACCAGGCCAAGAGTCATTTAAAACACCAGGCCTATCAACTGAGATTTTCTTTAAATGGAATTACCCACCAGACCAAGAACAAATTCATAGCTAAAATTTGAGACAGGACACTTTTTACCGCATGGACTAATGATACAACTGTAACAATGTGTAAGGTACAGAATCTTATGTCAGATTTGTATAGACTAGGGTTACATATAACATTAAAAGGTAAACAAAAAAGTATATTGTGGAAAAATTTCCCACAGAAACATACTGTTGCCCGGAGAGAGTAAGTCGCCGAATGCCTCATCATAGGTTTTATCAACAAGTCAAAGGAAAAGTAGGGAAACACATAGTTCTTGCCTATGATATAGAAGAAAATAAACAAAAGCCTTATGCAGATTGGAAAAAGGATCGTTCCTTTACTGAAGATAGGATAGTCAACCAGACGAAGGACAATTCGTATCTAAAATTTTGGACAGAACACTGTTAACTGCATGGACTAATGACACAATTGTAATAATCATAGAATCATAGAATATTAGGGTTGGAAGAGACCTCAGGAGGTATCCAGTCCAACCCCGTGCTCAAAGCAGGACCAACACCACTAAATCATCCCAGCCAAGGCTTTGTCAAGCTGGGCCTTAAAAACTTCGAAGGATGGACATACCACCCTCTCCCTAGGTAACCCATTGCAGTACTTCAGCACTCTCTGAGTTGAAATAAATGTAAGATACAAAATCATATGCTGGGTTCGTATAGACTAGGATTATATGTAACATTGAGAAATGACCAAAAGTCTTATGTAGATTGGAAAAAAACAAAATCTTTCCCTTACTGAAGAAGTCTAGCGGGGGAGAATGTAAAACATATATCTCAGGAGAAACTCATTCTTTTCCAGCCAGTGATGGAATTCCATATGGATTATGGGAAAATAGAACCAGATGTCGAAGCTCAGTAAAAGGTGGAACAATGGCTATTCATGACTTAAAACAGGAGGATGAGAGAGAGTATAAGACCTGTATCAAAATTAAAATTTGGATGGAACTGGAGTTTTTGACAAATACTTCAAGGTCAAAGTACAGGCAATAAGAGTTAAAAGGGACTGTGAACCTCAAAATTCAGTAAAATATCCAAAATTACAGGAAGGGCCTATTAGTGGTCTGACTGCCACAGCAGTGCCACGGGTGTTAATCAATCAGGTATAATTCATACATATCCCTGTTGTTAAATCTATCTTATTGGCAAATAAGCAAGTTCAATTCCTGCAGAGACACCAAGGTGGCATTTGTTTTTTTCCTCAGTACCCCGTGTGGATAAGGTTACTGCTTATCAACAATGAGTGCAAGATATAGCTAATTTGGATCGAAAAGAACACAATAATCTGCATGCTCCTAGAAGAAAACACAAACACCAAACCAAATGGAAATCATAAACCGTATTAAAAGGTTATGTGGTACAAAAAGGTCAATTTGAAATAAGGAGAATGTTGAAAAAACAAAAAGCACATTAAGTCTGTACTTCAGGAAGAAGTTAATCACGTAGTTGATCCAATATTGAAAGGGATTTATGGATTATCAACTATGAAAAAATTGACTGTGTATAATATGCATAAAATCACTAGATTATTTAATAAAACCCAAGAGAAGATTAATCAATTGGTAAACTACAATAATGATCAGGACAAAATTCATTATCTTGGAGGAAAACTTAGTTGCTTTCAATGTTTAGAATGAAAAGGGTACCAAAATTGATTCAAAACCAGCAAATTATAAATTGGTATTGTCCACAGTATATTCAAAGGTATGGAGAAGAAAAAGTTGAATGCCAAATGGAATATAAAAAAAAATGTCATTTGGGGCAATCAGAAACCTAGGGGTTTGTGACCTCACATCTGAATCATGGTGTGTTTAAAAAAGACCCTGCGACATGTCATAATCCTTATACATTTTGTTCAATATATTATTACTATTATCATTGTGTTCGATCCAGATAAGGCTGGTTTTTGATCAATTGGCTACTGTCCAATCCATAGGCCACCTAGAAAATATTTACAAGGAACAAATGCAAGTACTTCTGCTAATCGTGTAGCACTGCAATAACCCAAACACGGAAAAGTACCACAGATTACTTGTTGCTCTCAAAAAAGGCATCAGTGGATCTCTAGGTGCAAGGTGTTTGAAGTATAACTCCACTGAAGTGGTCTGCTGAAAAGGTACCACAAGATTCTCCAGCAGTTAATGCGACACAAGCATCATGCCCAGTACAAACCAACTAAATGGAGATTTGTAATGGGACAAACGGCCTATGCAGAAAAACAACAACAACAACAATAAACAGTATTACATGGTAACCATCATAAAAGAATTTTATCATGGTCAATGTAGATGTATGTTCATTAAACCACATTTTTGTTTAAAATCACAGGTACACATAACAATTGGTCATACAACAATACCTCTGATACTCACTTTTGAAAAGTGGGTATTCACACCCATGAAAGCTCATGCTCCAATACATCTGTTAGTCTATAAGGTGCCACAGGACTCTTTGCTGCTTTTACAGATCCAGACTACACGGCTACCCCTCTGAAAATAAAACTGTTATTCTTAGTAACCCTGGCTATCAGGATTTCCTCAGACAAAGCACTCTGCTCTTTCACAAGCTATATATCACCACAAACATTACTGCTGAAACAATTATTAGAAAAAAGAAATTACTATTTATTTTAAATTAACAATGCCATGTGTCATGGTATAAATCCCCACTCTGAACCTTAGCGTCCAAAGATGGGGTACCAGCGTGAATTCCTCTAAGCTCAATTACCAGCTTAGTACCCGTAACACTGCCACCAACCAGGAATTCCAGTGCCTGGTACAACTCTGGTCCCCCAAAAGCCTTGCCCGGGGACCCCCGAGACCCAGACCCTCTGATCTTAACACAAGGAAAGTAAACACCTTTCCCTCACTGTTGCCTCTCCCAGGCTTCCCCTCCCTGGGTTCCCCTGGAAGGTCACTGTGATTCAAACTCCTTGAATCTCAAAACAGAGAGGAAAATCCACCTTCCCCCCTCCTTCTCTCTTCTCCTCCCAGACTCTTCCTGAGAGAGAAAGTAATCCTGACACAGAGAGAAATTAGCCTTTCTCTCCCCCTTCCCTCCTTTCTCCCCACCAATTCCCTGGTGAATCCAGACCCTGTCCCCTGGGGGTCACACCAGAATAAAAAAAACAATCAGGTTCTTAAACAAGAAAACTTTTATTGAAGAGAGAAAAACAGTAAAAATGATCTTGTAAATTTAAGATGGAATAGGTACAGGGTTTTTTAGCTATAGACACTGGGAATACCCTCCCAGCCTGAGTATACAATACAAATTAAAATCTTTTCAGCAAAATACCAATTTGAACTCCTTTCAGCCAAATACACATTTGAACTTCTTCCAGCCAAATACACATTTGCAAATAAGAAAACAACCATAAGCCTAACTCGCTTGATCTACCTAGTACTCACTAGTCTGACCTTATAAGAGCCTGTATTGGAGAGATTGGAGAAAAACCTGGTTGCAGGTCCTGATCCCTCTGAGCCCCCAGAGTGAACAACAACCAAACACTAACAGCAGAGCACAAAAAACTTCCCTCCTTCAAGATTTGAAAGTATCCTGTCCCCTGACTGCTCCTCTGGTCAGGTGACAGCCAAGGCTCACTGTTCTTGTTAACCCTTTCCAGGCAAAGAGATATGAAGCACTTCAGTTCTTTTAACTCTTACTTATCTGTTTATGACAGCATTATTGTGATATTTACTAAGAACATGTTAGTCTACAGGACCTTCGTTTAAAATCTGCTTTAAAAATATTTCATTAGTGTGTTGCTGAAGATTATAAAATGACATCACTAAAAAATCTTTGCAGAGATTTTTAGATGCATGATCTGAGGATTTCTCTTTAGCCTTAAATGCTTGGATCTTCAGACATAGTTTTTTTTAAATAAATCTTTAACCTCCCCCCATCTAAAATATACATGCCAGCCCAGGCTGCCATCAGGTGTAGGGACACCAGTTTAATAATACTGCATAGGGTCCCATAAATCCTAGGGAAGGCCTTGCAGACCTCCCCCCGCCACCCTCTAATCCTAAGTGTGCCAGCTTTTACCCCCATGGGCCATGAGATGTCAAAACTTAAAACTGAAACTGGCCCAGGTCTGAATGTTAACCTGTTCTGTGCCTTGGGCCAGTATAATGTGGAGAGGAAGTTCTACTTTGGTGGAAAGAAGGAACCCTTCCTCTGGCAGATCATGTTTTAGAGGGTGGTGGTTGTTTGAACGCTGCTCAGAGGTTGGGGTCTAGAGAGAGCCCTGGCAGAAATGGATTGGCATGCGTAGGGCTGGGCAGGTAACCACATGGCTCTGCAATTCATCACATGAGCAGCATCAACAAAGAATGACACCCCTGAGCATACTCATCCTGTGTTCTACCAAAAGCTCCACTGTGCTCCTATTCCCCTGGGATAGAGAAGCAGGCTCTAAGGATCAGCACCCACCACAACATCCCTGTCCCTTGCCCCCCGCCCCGCTCCACAGCTTCAGGGGTGTGCACAGCCCTTGCAAACTTCAGGGATATCAGATGAGTTTAGTGCTTGTGAAAGGTGCTGGCTCCACAGCTGTGGAGAGTTAAGTTCCTCTGTTTTCCTCAGAACAGTGAGAGCAGAGTGACTGTGGGCACTTCCACCCCGGTGCCAGGCACACTGCCATGCCTGGGTCTCAGCCACGGCCCACGCAACCCTCTGCATGGAACATCCTCCACAAAAGTCAGGGGCACACTCGCAAACAGAGTCACGGCCTAAGAGGTCCCATTGCATATCCCCTGCACTGACCCTAAGGAGCACTAACGGAGCTACACCTGGGAGCAGGGACATGCACACACTGCTGTGGGGTTAGAATCTCCTAGGGCCTTCGAGCTCACCTGGGCATGGGAGTTGCACCCTTCTCTCCAGGCTGCAAAGTCTATCTCCTGGCTCAGGGTGGGCAGAGGGGCAGAGACTATAAGCTAGGGAACTCGTTACTACTGGGGTAGGTAATTATTAGCTAATTTGACTGGGCATCTGTCATAAACAGATGGTTAAGGGTTAATGTCTCTTTTACCTGTGAAGAGTTTAAGAAGCTCAGTGAACCTGGCTAACACCTGACCAGAGGACCAACAGGGGGACAAGATACTTTCAAATCTTGGAGGAGGGGAAGTCTTTGTGCTTTTTGTTTTGTTCATTGTTCGCTCTTGGGACTAAGAGGCACCAGATGTCAGGGCTGGTTCCAGGCCCCAGTGCACCAAGCAAGTGCTTGGGGCTGCATGCCGTGGGGGGTGCTCTGCCGGTTGCCAGGAGGGTGGCAGGAGGCTCCGGTGGACCTCCCCCAGGTGTGCCTGAGGAGGGTCCGTTGGTCCCGCGGATCTGGTGGACCTCCTGCAGGCATGCCCTGCGGATGCTCCACCGGAGCCATGGGACCAATGGACCCTCCGCAGGGACTCCTGCGGGAGGTCCACCGGAGCTGCAGGACAGGCAAGTGGCAGAGTGCCCCCCTCGGCATGCAACCCATGCTTGGGGCAGTGAAATGGCTAGAGCCGGCCCTGCCAGACGTACATCCAGGCTCTCCAAATCTTTCTGAATCAGTCTTCATGTTTCAAAATTGTAAGTAATAGCAGGCAAGGAGGATTATTCTTATGTTTGTTTTCTCAACTTGTAAAATGTTTCTTTTGCTGGAAGGATATTACCTCTGTTTGCTGTAAATATGAATCTAAGGCTGGGTGGGGGCGGGGAGTCCCTCTGGTCTATATGAATCTAAGTACCCTGTAAAGCATTTTCCATCCTGATTTTACAGAAGATAATTTTTACCTTTTCTTTCTTTAATTAAAAGCTTTCTTTTTAAGACCTGATTGATTTTTCCTTGTTTTTAAGATTGATCTGGCTCACCAGGGATTGGTGGGGGAAAAGGAGGGAGGTGGTTAATTCTTCCTTCTTTCAAGATCCAAGGAGTTTGGATCTGTGTGAAGCCTCTCAAGGCAACCCAGGGAGGGGAAAGTCTGGGAGGAAAAATGGGGGGATGGTTAATTTCTCATTTCTCCTTGTTTTAAGACCCAAGGGGTTTGGATCTGGGTTCTCCAGGGAAGGTTTTGGGGAACAGAAAGTGTGCCAGACACTAAATTCTGCCTGGTGGCAGCGTACCAGACCTAAGCTAGTAATTAAGCTTAGAATTGTTCATGCGGGCCCCCACTTTTTGTACCCTAAAGTTCAAACTGGGAAAAGAAATGTTGACAGCATCAATTATTGATTTATATTATAGAGCCATATTTAGGACCACAGGAGACCTCTTTAAGTCATCTAGTCCAGCCCCAGGGACTGAGGCAGGACTAAACAGACCATTCCTAAGAGATGTTTGTCTAACCTCTTCTTTAAAAATTCTAGTGAGAGCGATTCCACAACCTCCCTAGGCAATTTATTCCAGTGCCTGTGCACTCTGACATTTGGAAGTTTTTCCTCATGTCCAACCTAAAATGCCCTTGCTGCAATGTAAGCCCCTTGCTTCTTGTCCCATCCTCAGTGAACCATTTATCACCCTCCTCTTTATAAACACCTTTTACATACTTGAAGACTATTACCATCTCCTCCCTCAGTCTTCTCTTCTCCAGACTAAACAACCCAATTTTTTCAATCTTCCCTCATAGGTCATGTTTTCTAGATCTTTAATCATTTTTGTTGCTGTTCTCTGGACTATCTCCAATTTGTCCACATCTTCCTGAAATGTGGTGCCCATAACTGGACACAATACTCCAGGTGAGGCCTAATCAGTGCTGAGTAGAGTGGAAGAATGACTTATCGTGTCTTGCTTATAACAATCCTGCTAATACAGCCCAGAATGATGTTCTCTTTTTTTTGTAATAATGTTACACTGTTGACTCGTATTTAGTTTGCGATCCACTATGACCCCCGACCCCCTTTCTGCAGTGCTCCTTCCTAGGCAGTCATTGCCCACTTTGCATATGTGCAATTGATTATTCCTTCCTAATGGAGTATTTGACATTTGTCCAATTTTCATCCTATTTATTTCAGACCATTTCTCCAGTTTGTCCAGCTCATTTTGAATTTTATTCCTATCCTCCGAAGCACTTGCAACCCCTCCTAACTTGGTATCATCCGCAAACTTTATAAGTGTACTTTGTATGTCATTATTTACATCATTGGTGAATATATTGAACAGAACTGGACCCGAACAGATGCTTGCCCTGCTTTAACCTGGGACCGGTGCCATCCGTCTAGAGCACGGCCCCCATGCAGAGCTTGGGTACCTATGAAAGGGGCATGTGGCCTGAGAGCTCTCCACTCTGGACATCCATGAGGCTGATGCATGGAGCCAAATCAGCCCCGACCAGCCCCCTGCACTCACACTGCATCAGCGGGGTGATTCACCCTCTCCTAGCATGTTCACCCTGCACTCAACTAACGCACGTGACAGCAGCCAGTTAAAACCATTCACCTCTCTTATGCCCTGCCAAGGGAAGGTGCAGTGACATTCTCTATTCCAGAGGGGAAACTGAGGCAGGTGGGGCAGAACGCATCCTGCACAGAAGCTGGTGCAGCAGCCTGGACCAGCATCAGGCAGCTCCGCCAGGGGTTACACAGCAGTGGAAGTGACAGGCAGGGCCAGCGGGTGTGAGTGATGGGGAACAAATACTGGAACTCTCAGGTGCAGAACGAGGGCAGTTACATGCTGATGGGGCCTAGTCTCTATCCGCACCCCTCTAGGCGCTGCTTTCCCTGTCCCACCCCACTCACCTACCTCCCCACACTGACACCCTGGGAACAAGTTACACCTGCCCTGCCCGCTCGCCCCCAGAGACTCTGCCCCGGAGCTGTCCGTGCTGATGAACCGGGCCCATGTAGGTCTAGGGGCAGATTCTGCTCCCAGTGAAGTCCTGGTGCCAGTGTAACCCCACACCTCCCGGTGTGATGCTCTGTCCCACCTAATGGCACCAGAACCACTTAGAGAAGTGAAATGAGTCTGCCCTACAGCCTCGGCCAAGCACTGCTTGGGCTTTTAGCTCAGGCAGCAGAGGCTCATGCCTAAGCTCCAGAGGCCACGGTTCGATCCCCACCCACCGTTGACCGGGTCTGCCAGTGTTACACCAGCAGGGTGAAGCAGCGGCACGGATGGCACAAAGACAACCCAGTGCGTGATTTGTGCCAGGACCTGCCAGGGCTGAGGACTGCAGTTCTTACACCTGGCAACCCCTAGGCCTGGCAGCTCAGAGCCCCCGGCACCTCTGGGTCTTTCAGCTGAGATCTCCGGCATCTCCAGGCCTGGCAGGGCTGAATCCTGGCCCTTTGGGCTCGGCAGTTCAAGCCCCGGCACCTCTGGGCCTGGCAGTTCAGAGCCCAGCACCTTTGAGCCTGGCAGTTCAGAGCTCGGTATCTCTGGACCTGGCAATTCAAAGCCACGGCAACTCTGTGTCTGGCACCTCTGGGCTGGGCAGTTTAGAGCCCAGCACCTCTGGGACTGGCAGTTGTAGCCCTGGCAACTATTGCTCAGGCCAGAGCTGCCCAGAGGATTCAGTGGGTCCTGGGTCTTTGGCGGCGGGGGGCCTCCACTTCGGTGGTAATTCGGTGGCAAGGAGTCCTTCCATTCTGGGACCTGCCGCCAAACAACCCCGAAGACCTGCAGTGGGAACCCCTGTCATGAAGTCCCTGGCGATGCTCTGGAGCTGCTCCCCACAAGCCAGTCCGGACTTTGGGGAGCCTCCTCTCGCTTGGAGCAGACTTGTTCAGGGCAAGAAGCTCACACGGCTTCACCTCCTGGGTCTTTCGTTGGAGCATTCAGCATGTGCCCCTCCGTGCGGCGCGCTTCCCACAGCGAGCCCCGCCCCAGCGGGGTCCTGG